>NC_040036.1:69759736-70006643 GCF_003713205.1 Coffea eugenioides
AAATTGAACATTTTGGCCATTAACTTGAAAGTTTTGACAATATTTTATACACTTTTTGACAGAATTTCCCCTATAAAATGGACAAAACTCCCTGTCAACAACCTCAAATTCAAGAAAATTATGACAATATTTCCAAATACAAAACCAACAATTTGAAGCCATAGACAACTAAATTTATGCATTTAAAAATACAATGAGAGCCACTCAAATAGGTGGTGATGCAATTTGAAGCCCTTAATCATCACAATCATCCATTTTCTGTCCAAAATAAGACAACAAGGGTACCAAACAGCATAGGTAGCACAAGATGATTCAACTAAAAGGAAAATAAAATCTACAAAGTTTGTCTTAACAAAAGAAAAGAAAAATAAAGAAATAAAAGATCCAATCCGCTAAACAGCATCATGGCTGCTGGGAACGAGGGTCTACTGCCTCCTCGGCTCCATGAGGACCCTGTGAGGTACCAACATGGCCCTCCTCCTGATGAGGTGTACGAGTAGGGGTAGGGGACCGGTGGATATGAAAATGATCCTCAATCGCACGAAGACGGCGATCATGTCGGTCGAGTCGCTCGGTCATCATCCGCTCCGTCTGGTCAATGCGCTCGACAACTCGCGTCTCCATACAACAAATGGCATTTAGGAGCTCTTGCCACTTGGAGTGCGGTTGAGGAGGTGGTCGCGGAATAGGAGGAGGAAGAGTCCGTTGTGCCTCCGTCCCTTGAGTTTCCGCTTGTGCTTCAGTGTGAGGCGGAGGCTGAGTGGAAGTCGATGCTTCTCCTGTGTCCCGGACCAAAGCTGCTCCAAAATCCGTAGAAATACCCAAGGATTTGAGTATCGTAGCATTCACCTCCTCGGCCGACCTAGTTACCACCGCTCTCTCGGTTCGAAGAGGAACCTTGAGCTTCTCAAAAACAAGTGATAGCAGTCGAGGAAATCCAAAACAAGTGTCGCCGGCCCTCATGCGAGCTGTGGTCTGCATATAACTGATGATAATGCTGGGTAGAGGAATTCCGGTCAACTGCCTACCCACTCCATGTGTCATCTTATCCAGAAAATAGAGATCACTATTTCGGATCTCCTGTTTGCCACTCTTTTTCGGCACCACATTAAAGGCAAAAAGATAGAAGATCAGGTGGAATCGATGATCGAAGGAGTCGGCATATACCGTGAGTTTTTTCGAACTTCCTCGCTCACGGTACTGCCCCTTTAGACGTCCCACAGCCTCTCCCACTTCCCAAGGATCTCTAGCTTTGAACTCCTTGGTCAATTTGACGTCGTCGCCTTCGTCTTTGAGTTGGACGAAGCGTCTCAGTGCATCTCGATTGAGAGCCACTCTCGTGCCTCTAACCCATGAGACAATGAGGTTGCCACTGTGGCTCTGCTTGTTTTCTACATTAGCATAGAACTCCCGGACCAGGTTGGGGTAGTAGTGCTTGGGCAACTAAAGGATGTTCTCCCATCCAAGTCTCTTGAATGCTGTAGAAATGTGATAGTGCGCGTCCACCTCCGGTGCCAAGTGTTTCTCAATGATGATCTCCTTGTCCAGTCCGGCTTCATACCACTCTTGGTTTTCGAGCGATGTGAATCGTGTGGTATCGTAGTCTGGCGGTGGCTCGTCACGGCTAGTAGATGCGGTCTTCCGGCGAGAACGCGGTGGCGGCTCAGGTGAGGAAGATTCTTCCTCAGGTGACTCCTTATGCAAAGAGGGTGTGTGTTCCTCACTTGAGGAAGGAGTAGGAGTACGAATGCGAGCCCTCCTTGTGCGAGCCATAATACCTATACCAAAACAAGATGAACGTTCATTAGAAAACGTATAAACTTGCTCACACATGTTAAATAAGAATTTAAGAAAATTTCGGCAGAGTTTCCCCTTGTAAAAGGGCTAAACTCCCTGCCAACATGTACCAAAAAAAATACAACCAAAGATCCTATTTTACGCATTTCAAGCTCAACTGCATATTTTCAAGTAAAATCGTCCTCAAAGAAATGAATCATTTGAACCTTAACCATCATTTCAACAATGTATATGCCAATATAATCATAATTTTAACCAAGAATCACACAACAATTGACTATAGCATTCTTAATAAAGTGCATACAAATGAGCCGTAAGTTTGCCAAAAGGTTTGAACGTACTTAACTAAATTATAAACACGCTCTTTTACCCAATGGAATGTGATCTAGTTGGCATATCATTTTCACTTGGTACAACAATAACTTATACTCCTAAGAACAATTTCATTCATTCAATGAAAACGAACATTCACAAGTCTAAATCACTAAAATGCTCATGCCCAAAAATTGAGAAAAAATCTTAAAAATATCACCAAATCCACAGTTTTCTAAAAAATAAGCATGAAAATAGCTGTAACAATCTCTTTAAGCACAATGTGGCACAATTATATCAAGAAATCCCAACAAATATGCATTTATCATAATATTCCCAAAAACTAGAAAATCCCGAATAAGAAATTATAAAATGTCAAAGAAATTTACAAATTGTTACCTCAAATGTGTAGATTGATAATGGAGGATGAAAAAGATGTAAAATTTTACACATAAACACGCCAAAATACCCCCCAAGTTGAGGAAATCAGGTGCGGCCCGAATTGAGGTTTTGCAGATCAAAACCCTTGTTTGATGTTGTTTCTTGGTAAAATAGATTGGGGTTACTAATCAGAAGAGGTTTGGGGAGGTTTTTATGAAGGAAGATTGGAGATTTGATGGTTAAAATAGAAGATTGGAAGAAAGGGGTGGGGTTTCGGTGAGAAGAGGGAAGAAAATTTTTGAAAAGCGCAGAAACAAAGCCTCGTTTCTGCTATATCCGCGAACCGATCCGAGCTCGGATCGGTTCATGAAGGCCTCGGATCCGACAGGCCTCGGATCAGTCTCAACAGAAACACAGGCGATCCCTCGGATCTATCTGGGTTGAAATGGATCCGGGCTCGGATCTATAGATCCGCGGTCGGATCTTTCTGGGCTTCCTAGGATCCGAGCTCGGATCTGTGTTTCTCTGCAATAATTGCAGAAACTGCAATTTTTCAAACTTTTTTCCCCTTTTTCGGCCAATTTCAATTCACACATTGGACAAACATTTTATCAATTCTAACCTCCTACGCACATGTAATATACCATAAACACTATATCCAACCTCTCAAAACACAACAAATACATTTACATTGGAAATCGAGAGGTGAGGTTCTTTGGTCATTTTTACACTTTTACACAAAAATGGCATTTTTTGGCCTTAAATACATATCAAATGAGTCCATGAGCTTTTATAACCATGATATCACCAAAACTCACTTGAAATGCACAATGCATGTATATGCATGGGAATTTTAAGCACTTAAAACACAATTTGGTTAGAAAAACTAACTTAAACCACGTGTTCTTGAATTGCACCTTCAAGATGGAAGTTCCGACATGTAACTGGGCTACCGTGTATAAAATAGAGGTGTAGAGCTGTATAATGCATAAGAATACTCATATAACCTACATTTTTTTTGTAGTGTTTAAAAGAGTACTCATATAAAGTGAGAACTAAGATACGCGCGATCGCGTTGTTCCACTCATATTCCTGAAATTTTAGAATATATACAAAATGTCACAAACAAAAGTATGTAATCCATAAGTTAGGTTATTTATACAATAACAATACAAGTAGCGTGCAATCAATGCTGCCCAAGTTTCCCATGAGTATCACATGTTGTTGGTTTGGGTATTCTTTGGCTTCGACGTGGTTGATTTGGCACTACTGTATGGACTTGAGTAATATGTGTCAACAGTGTAGCATCTTGAATTTCAGTGCTTGTGCATTCACCTCCTTCACATTGCTCAGAAACATCGCGATGTGAGTCCCTATCGGGCGTAAACTCTGTGTACGTCACAGGGGACCTGTGATAATGGCCAATCGATACACCTCCCTCATGCATGACTTCGATCTGAGGTGTGACAAAAGTAGATGCGCCAGCTTGGTCTTCAGTTGCCATCGAACCTCCATGGAATCCAGTTTGTATGGCGGGTTCTGGTGATCGGAGTCTACGACGTCGCCCACCGCCATGCTGACTTCCGTGGGTATTTCTAGGAGCTCGCTGAACACGACATGGATCAGGGTATAGTGGAATCTCATGTGGTACATGTGGAGGACGAAATGCAAGTCGGCGGGACTCTCCTACATGATGCAAAGATGTGGATGCAAAGTCCCTCAACTCTTGAAAATATCCGCTGTGTTGTTCATCACTAACTACAAGAGAGTCCTGTGCCATGAAATACATGCGAGACATGGCATCGCTCTGGAAAAACAAATATAAGAATTAGTAGGACATACACTGGTGAAAAATAGTTTAAAAGGTCAGTAAACTATTTGTGATTATTAAAAGTGGGTTGGAAATAAACTATACAAGATATTGTGCCCTAGCGCTATCACCCTGAAAGCCCTCAGGGAAAGGGGGAAATCGACTCGGATTTGAAATATAAATCACCGTGCGCTCCCGATACCACTGAACATACTCATCCGATGGATATGTAGTATCTTCAATTACTGTGCCATCTTGTACATGCACACGTCGATCAGTCCAAATATCAATATATTGTCTATGCGTGGTGCTCCAGTCTTGATTCGCCCTACCACGACGATCTAGAAAATGTAGAACTGCCTGATTATCCGTCAACCTCATATCAGGCAGGGACTGATGAAACCCAAACTGCCGCATAACCCGATGAGGGAGGTGCGGCTCAACTACAATACCCTAACATATAACCACAATACACTAACACAACACATACACCAAGACGTCCTCCGAATATGGCTGCCATATGAACTGAAAAAAATATAAAATGAAAGTTGTTTTATTTTTTGTATTAAGAAATAATTAAACTTCCGAATGTTCAATTCTAACAAAGGGAACCGATCCGAGCTCGGATCGAAACTGAATGAGTGCGGATCCGGCAGGGTTCGGATGTAGGCCTGCGGAAGCACAGATGATCCCTCGGATATCTTAGAAGAATTTTTGGATCCGAGCTCGGATCAATGGATCCGCGGTCGGATCCGTCTGGGCACTTAGGATCCGAGCTCGGATCTGTAGTTGTCTGCACTAATTGCAGAAACTGCAATTTACCAAACTTTTTCGAATATTTTCCAAAAAATTCCAAAAAATGCGGGTGAAAACCGATTTATGAAATCTAACCTCACACGCACATGTAATATACCAAAAGTACAATACCCAATCTCTTAAAACACATCAAACACATCTACATTGCAAATCGAAGGGTGAGGTTCTTTGCTCATTTTTTCATTTTTACACAAAAAAGCCACTATTGGCCATTACATGCACATCATATGCTAGTCAATACCTCTTCAGCCCGCAGGCCTGTCAACTGATCTCGGAATGCGGGCACAACATGCCTAACAACTCTGTGTACGTCCAAGTCATTATTCCACCTAAAAATATAAAAAGTAGGAACCTGTTTAGAACAAATTAAAGTTGGTTCGATATCAAATGTCACGGAAACACCCGAAATAAGGGTGAAACGACGCACCTAGCTCCATATGGACCAGGGTAATGCTCCAACGGCGCAATTCGGTCCGGACGCATAGTTGGTATATGTTCCCAAATCCAGAGCTGTTAGAAAATTAGAATCAATGTTAAAATTGCAAAATGATAAAATGCAAAAAATCGAAGATAAATGTCCCTATTGAGTGCAATGTACCTGTAGCAAAACTAATGGACCGGCAATAGCCGATTTGGCAGAATACGTGGCATCACAAAGTGACCGATAGAGAGTCGCCAAACACGCACTACCCCAACTATATTGCCCAACAGTTTCCAAGTCCCGCAGTAATGGAAGATACAACAAAGGGACTTTGTTGCCGGACTTATCGGACAATAAATGTCCACCTAATATCAGTAAGAGGTAGATGCGCGCACGCTGCCTACATTCCGCATCTGAAGCATCGGGTGGCAACTCTGTATCCAAGACTCTTGCTAAACATCCCAACTTTAGCCTCTGTCCATCAAAGTATCCAACTGCAAGAGAAAATCCAAGGAGCTCCTCACAAATGGCTCCCCACTCCTGAATGCTGCGGTATGTGTCTACCCCTATAACCGGTGGACCATCGATGTGCAACCCCCACAACACATCTACATCCTGTAATGTCACGGTAGCCTCTCCAACCGGTAAATGGAATGTATGCGTCTCGGGCCGCCATCTCTCGACTAAACTTGTGATCAAAGAAAGGTCAACCATCTGATATCCACTCTCAAGCACCCCCTCAAATCCAGCCAAGGCAATATAACGAAAAACCCGATCAGGAATAGGCGTATGCTCCCAAAATCCTCTGTCACACCGTCTGACATCTAACTGATTGCCCTCAATATGTCCGTGAAAAATTGAATGCGCCCGGTGTGCAGTTCCTCCCGATATAATGTCGTGCACGTATGGTCCTGGATGTAGGCCTGCAGGGATAGGAGTGTCGGCCATAATCCCAAGCAAATATCTACATCAATTAAAAACCATGAGTTATGCATAAGTAAAACCCTAAAAGTGGGCAGTATCCAATTTTGACCTATAAATCGCGGGCACGGCTTTTTTTTATAGCAAATTTTGACCATAGAACTAAGATACATCGAGTGAGAACTCCATTTCTATCAGTTATTTTTTTTTAGAAACATTTGTTATCCCTCTATGTATTCATATACTGCAGCAATGTATTTGTAGTCATATTTTAAAACTTGGCTTGACAAAAAATTTGGCAGAGTCTCCCCTATAAAGCAGCCATAACTCCCTGCCAATACAGATTCAAAAATACTTTGGGGCTGCAGGTGTAAACTGGAAATTCAATACTTATCAAAGTACATAACGAGGGATGCATTTGACAAATGATCAATGAAAGTCACTAATATAGTTATTTAAAATAAATCCAGAATCGAACACAAATGAACTAGCTCGAACCACACGTTCAAAAAGATTGAACTGACATGAAATTCAAATTTCTAGGGAGTCGATCAAATCAAGGCCTATAATTCGGACAATTTCTCCTATTGTGACCCGTCTGATGACAATTTCGACATCTTCTTGGTTCGTCTGGATCCCTTTCATCCATCTCATTCCGAATTCTGCTAGCTCGAACCCGCCCTGCCCGACGTGTAATAAATTTGCTCTTGTCTGCCTGCAGCTCCCACCCAGGATGGAGCCAAGTATCTTGATGCGGCAATGGGTTAAACATGGCTGAATACTGGACCGCCCACCTTGTTTTGGTAAACTGCTGGTCCACAAGCAATCCCGGATTGTCACCTCTATTCCTGCACATCGCCAAAGCGTGTGAACAAGGAAGCCTGTATATCTGCCACTTTCCACAAGAGCATGTCTTATCAAAAAACCTGATGGTTTGCGTATTGCCTCCTTTACCATCGACACGCCGCCCTGTGATAACCTTCTATACGCCCGATGGGCCATCGAACTCAATGACTCTGTGGGCGCCTGCCTTCCGCTCAGCATTTTTAAAACGCCGCCATATCCTTGGGAAAAAAGGATTGCGACAATGTGAAGCATCTTCCCTTCTCGTCTTAAATAACGCAACTGTCCGATGAAATGTCATGTCAATGCATGCACGAATTGGCAAATGCCGTGCCCCGCGCAAGACATTATTATAGCTTTCGGATATGTTGGTAGTTAGAATACCCCAACGACAGCCATCGTCGTGTGTTAGGCACCACTTTTCTGGACTAATGGCTGACAGATAATTCCAAGCATCTGGGAACATGCTCCGTAGTTCTCTTCTGAACATCCGTCACTTGCGTAATTGTCTTGCCCTTCCCATTGCCCAACACAACTTGCGAAGGTGTAAACCTTTGAAGTGTGTCATCAAATTGCTCCTAACATGTCGCAGGCAAAATCTATGGTAGGCTAAAGGTTCCTCCCAATAGTCAAAGTGTGTCATGGTATAGATGATACCATTGTGGCGATCGGAAATGATACAGATAGGATGTCGATCAAGTGCCACATTATATCTTAATTGTTCCATAAACCACGACCAACTGGAAATCGTCTCCTCATCAACTATGGCATAAGCAATTGGCAGAATCTGGTTGTTCGCATCTTGCGTGACTGCAACAAGGAGTTTACCCTTGTATTCGCCACGCAAATGAGTGCCATCAACGCATATAACCGGCCTACACATGTGGAATGCTTCAATAGCCGGTCCAAATGCCCAGAATACATACTTAAAGGTCTTAACTCGATCCGAACTATCCGAATGATGCGACCACTCCACCACGGTGCCTGGATTGGATTGCACCAGGGCATCGAGATACTATGGTAGTTCGGCAAAATTCGCTTCCCAAGATCCAAACACAAGCCCAATTGCTTTACGTCTGGCATACCAGGCTTTTTTGTAAGACACATCAACCTTCAAGTTTTCTTTAACGGAACTTAGTATGTTCTTGACCTTTAATCCAGGGTCATCTTCAATGCTACGGAAGATGTGCCTTGAAAAAACGGAAGCCGTCAGGTTTGTATTGTTATTTCTAATCATGTCGCCCAAGCAGTTATGGTCATTGACCCACTTTGTAATTTGCCACATTCCATGAGTCTTTTTCTTTACGGCTCTAACACACCAGTCGCATGGTGGATACGATGGCGCGGTTGAAGTGGAAGGAGTTCTTTCAATTGATGACTTGCATTTAGCAAACCACGTGTTACTCTTACTCTCAATAACTCTGAACTCCCTATTGTGATTGATGGACCACATTCTAATTGCTCGGCTGAGCTGCTGCTTACTCTCAAATCTCATATGAAGACGTATATTATTATTCTCCTCACTGAATGTTACAATACGCTCCAATCCATCCTCCTCTTCTATATCATCATCATCTATGTTCCCAAGATCGGAGAAAAATGCCATTCCTCTTGGCACATATGCAGAGCTGCCAGCTGTGCTATTGCGTTTGTCCAAGTGGAACATATCGAGATTTACTGTTAAACTCCCACCTTCATGCTCATCATCCGAGTCACTACCAGACACATCTTGCGACTCCGACTCTTCAACCTCTTCCGCATCAACTTCCGGGTCATCTTCTTCCAGATCATCTTCAAGAGAGCCAAGGAGCCTATCATGTATACTAGCATATACATCATCTTCAGCTGAACTGCGACAACCTTGCCCAGGGTTAGACTCGATCCCATTTGGAGAAATATGGCATGATGGACCTGGATCTCCAAAACTTGGAATCGAATCCAGGCCATGAAAATATTCCTGGGCACCCATGGACCCTGATGTGAGCCTTGGTTCTAATGAATTCATAGATCGATCATCATGCATATAGTGACATGCCGATGAAGTCTCTGGAACGACTGAACTAGAACCGAAATTAAACTTTGTTGGATCCATGAATGCATGTACAAGCGACATCATTGGACCAACATTACCTATTGGTCCAGTGAATACGCTATTAACTACAGGCATTTGGACGATTTCTTCCTTCTCGATATAAATTTCCGCCATGTATGAAACTCTTTCGATCCAAAGATCGTACATTACATCAAGAGTTTCATCATCCACCACTGCGGAAACAGTATATTTGGAACTCTCCAACGGTTGACGAAGAAACAATTTCAGCTTGAACATCCCTTTATCGACCCCAATATAGTGGTAAATCCTATCAACCAACTCCCCGTATCCAATTCTATGCCTCAAAGTGAATGTCCGGTTGGAAGTACGAGGCAAATAACAAATAAAGTCACCCTCGTAATGTATTTGTCCTCCCCAGTATAGGTTTACCTGCAGAGGTCTTTCTACAGACATGTTTGTAAAATGAATCCCTATTTTGGGGACAATATATTAGAATTAGTAGTCCAAGGGTCCAAACAAATGAAAGAGGATGGACTGTAGGTCGAAATTGGAACTATTATATAGATTAATTTCGATCCAGATGTTTATGAAAAAATTGAAAACAGGTATGAAATATGCTATAAATAACGATAGCAATAGCCTAAAACTCCGAACGCAATTTTTAGAAAATTTGGACAGAGTCTCCCCTAAAATTAGACTAAAATTCCCTGCCAACCAATCCGAAAAGGGAACCCGATGAAGTAGTAATCACATTTGCCACACTACATATTGTCAAGAGACCCTATAATTTTCAAAGTACAAGCGTAAGAAATGTATTTAGAAGTTATATATATTTGGGCTCCACATTCACACCGCATAACAAGATCCACATTCACAATGATGTGATATTCTAGCTATGAATCTTACAAAATTAATGTTGTTTTTCCCTGTAGCAGATTTTGCCACTTTTGTAGCATTATAGATTTTGCCAACTACAAAAAATAAATCCGTCAATTGACTTTCAAGGTTGGTCATTGACTTTCAATCCATCAATTAGCCTTAAAATAAATCCGTATTTCATATTCTAACGCCCTTTTCTACAAAAATAAAATTTAACAAACTATACTATTTCAACTTGTCGACAAACATCCAATAGTTGTAATATAACATAAATTAGCTAATGGCTTGTATCAAATCTGAATTAAGCCTTATGCATAAGAAACGGTAGTTGTAATATAAAATAAATAACCTAATAGTGAGTTACCCTCACAAAGAAAGATCTACAAAAATTTCGACATAGTCTCCCCTATAAATGGCCTCAAACTCCCTGTCAAACAATCCAAATATCCATGAAATTCAAAAGCTCCAATCTATAAACTACATAATGTCAATAAAGTCTCAAAGCTCCAATTGCAAAACATACAATATCCAATGTACATAGTGTTTCGACCAAAAGTAATAGGGTCGATAAATAGATTTTAAAAAAAAAATCTGATGAATTTTAAAAGAATTCTACAAATGGGGCATTTTGAGCATGGGATTACATCCAAAGGGTCTTCGCATTCAGCAAATGCGAACTCACGGAGCTCGAATTTTCGCACGACGATATCCACAAAAAATTTTAACAAAAAATAAAACCACACCTCGCATTTATTATTATGAAATGCGAGGATCCGAGCTCGGATTATTTATGGCATCCTTCGGATCCAACAGGGTTCGGATCCTTCTCAACAGATGATCAGACGAGCCCTCGGATCTGAGTTAACAACTATGGATCCGACCTCGTATCATAAGGATCCGAGGTCGGATCCTCCTGCCTTTAGTCGTATCCGAGCTCGGATCATGCTTTTTCTGCACTAATTGCAGAAACTGTAAATAAACTGCAACAAATTGGAAACAGAAAAATTGCCCGAATTCGAAAAATATAATGTATTTCCTCAAATCCACCACAAAAATTGCAAAAATAAGCACAACCCACATCACATTTACACCCAAATTTCGCAACAAATCTGAACCTGCCCTTGGATGAAAGTATTCAAGTATTCATTAAACTTAAAATGCTATACGTGAGGCATTGCAAGTGCAAAAGCCTAACCTTTATGTTGTTTGACAGTAGCAATAGGACGGCAATGCTGGCAAATTTTGGGAAGCGGCAAACGCGAAACCAGTCTTTGGATGCTCCGGTCTGCTCCGGTCTTTTTGGATGCTTCGATGTGCAGAAACCAGCTCTGTTTTCTTTGTTTTGCTATTCAACAATTCCGAATTCTTTGTTTTGCTGTTCGACAGCTATTCAACCAGCTCTTTCTTTGTTCTGCTTCTCCCACTCACTTTTGTCCTTTTTTTTTTCGAAATGGGTCTTGGCGCTGGATGCTGGATAGTGCGAGCTCGGTGAGCTCGCATTCTGAAAATGCGAAGACCCCCATTTGTAGAAACAACTCCAAAATCCGCCCTCGTTGTAGAATTCTTTTTTTTTTTCCATCACAAACTAAGAATTCACCCCAATTTTAGACAAAGGTACTTTGAGCAAAATCATTGGGAGTATGTACTACCACTAAGCAATCTAATAGAAGATGGAATTTATACTCATAACCAATAAAGTACCATACATTAGCATAAATAATATATTAACATCTTTTATAATCACATAGTTAAAAGCATGGCAAAGCATTGACAAATGATTCATTCAATTCCGTAGATATTATTTACATATTCATCTACAAAATATTTCAAATTACACAAGGATTATATCATACAAAATATCCTCAACATGTCATGGTCATGCACTCAATTGAAGAAATTAGTATAGAATGTAACCAATGTTATCATGCAATTACATACCCCCACTATTTCAAACAATTATGCATTCAAGACTATTCACGAAGTTCATGCATTAAGATTGTGTGGAAATAGTGTTCCAAGTACTCTAAACGATATACACTCAGAGTCGTATCTAAGCGTAAGAGCCATCTTAATGCGCACAAATCACACATTAACTGCAACAAGAAACTTGACTTTTTGAAATCTAACATATTCAACAACTAAATAGTTGCAAAGTCTTTTATATATTTTGAGACCATCATTGTTAAAGATGAGGCTGTCTACAAACTTGGAAATTTAACTTGACTCCAAGTTATACATGCATTGTGTTTAGTTATCTCGACTGGAGTTGAATTCAAGTTAATGGCCCACTAGTTTATAATTTTTAAACTATAATGTCATAAGACTTGTACTTTTGTAGAGCAATTATTTTTTTTTTGGCAATTGCATTGAAAACCGAAACCAAGAAAATACTCATAAACAAGTCTAATAACATAACTTTAGGTATTTCAAGACTATGAGATGATACACATTTAAGAAATGAACTTTTAAATTTTTTTTTTCAAAAACTCTCGGACTTTTATTCAATTAAAAAGGATTGTTACACATTGGAATTCCGGCGCAAGGGCCTGCATCTGCAAAAGGAGGGAAAAGCCAATCTGTCTAAACAATAAGCACCCCTGGCTAAAAATGGGAGGCCCACAAAGGTGTCATACACACAAATCCTCTGATCGATATGGGCACAGCCCACATTAGACAGCACATCCGCCACCGTATTAGCTTCCCTGTAGCAGTGCACGACCTGAACCCCTCTAAGAGCCAGATGTAAAATCTTCTCCACCTCCCCATCGATGGACCAAGGACAACGGGACTCTTGCCAGAGAGTTCGTACTAGCATCAAAGAATTTGATTCAACAATTAGATTCTCCAAGAAGCCTCGTTGCACACATAACTGCAGCCCAAGCAGCAAAGCCTTGGCCTCTGCCTGTAAGCTGGTACATTGCCCTAAGAACCCCGAGAACGCAAATAGCAATCTACCCTTAGAGCTCCAAAGGATCCCACCTCCACCACTCACCCCAGGGTTACCTTTCGAGCATCCATCTATGTTCATCTTAACAAACCGAGGCGGAGGAGAGTACCAACGGATCAACTTCATTCGGAAGACAACAGGCCGTTGCTCCACCCTGTCGAAGAACGTAGGCCAATCCCACACCTACTGCAACTCCATGAATTCCAGGCCATAGGCATCCTTAAGATCCCGGAAAACAGCCCGACAAACAATAACCGGGTTCATCCCCATCCCTTGGAATCGCGCCTTATTCCTAGCCTTCCAGATGTGCCAGCAGATAAGACTAGGCAAGAGCCGGAAGATGAATTTGAGCCTCTCCGATTTGACCCGCTTGAGCCACCAACTCCCGAAGACCCCTCGAACGTTACCTGCATTAAGGGAAACCCCACAAACTGAACCAAAAAACTTCCAATTTAATTTGAATGTGATTGAGCAATTATAAAATGCATTGCATTCTATAGATAAACTACAAGTCTTGGAAATTGAATTAGTCAATTACTTACTCTTAAAAGCTCGCCATTAGATTTCATGTGCATAAATAAATGAGACGCATCTAAAATTACTTGGCAGTTTCACAACTAGTTCAAAATTTATAAGTATAATGCCTTTTGAATACGACCAAAATCATCTTAAAATTGTTGGTTTTGAGCTAAATTCAACAAGAAAATTAACAAGAATTCTCATACCTCAATATTGCATAAAAACTACAAATAATTTGTACCATAAAAGTACATTTGGCATGGGTTGATGCGCAGACTACATCGTTCTCTTTAAGATGATTCGTACTCCTACGGAGTTTAATCCAATGTAGTAGGTTTCAATATGTTACCTCTAGAAGTTGTAAGTTAGAATATTAAGAAAGGTCATTATACAATCTTTGGTTACAAAACATAATAGTCTAAATTAATTATATAATAATCAACTCATAATTATATAGCCATTGTATCCATTATGGCTATTACATAATAATATATAGAATTTGTAACCGAAAACATTAATAGATAATTATGGGATATTTGTAATTTTTTATTAGAATACCCCAACAGCTTCCATCGTAACTATTCATGCATCAACTGCTCCACTTTTGGAATCTTTGGATCACCTATAACAACAATTTGATGGACACTACTCTTGTGCATTTTGGCATCTGCCAAACACTTAAAGATAGGCATCATACATTTTCTCAAGATTGCCTTGTTTCAGGCCTCATGCCTTGCTTGAGTGATGCTTGAGACAAAATCAATGTCATCCAAAATTGAATCAATTTCAATAGACACCACATCCATCAAACGGAGGGCCATTTTTGTCCATTGGCAAGGTCTTCTTAACAATCTCATAGCCTTGAGATGTTTCCTGATATTTCTGCGATGTTTTTTTGTGAAATCTTGGATAAAATACTATTCTAACCTATCATCGAATTCTTCTCCATAGAGACTAAAAACCTCAGTGAAAGCTCCGATTCTTTTTTTGCAAAAACAATACTTGCTTCATTTCCTTCAAGTGGCACTATGCTAGTGAGGTGAAGGAAACTCTTGTAGCAGCCTTTCCCCCATCCTCATGACCCAAGGCAAGGGCGATTGTGCCCTATTGTGAAGGAAAACTTTTGGTTGCAAAACCTTACCAAATTTCGATCGGCTTCCTCCGTCCACAACTGTTCCAATTTTAGTCCAAACTTAGACATAAAATAACTCTAAAAATTAACTCTTTTGTATATCGCAATTGATATACCTGTGAGTCACTATTACTTGAAGTATCTAACACAGCTTATGCTTGAGTGATCCTGAAAAAATAGGGATTCAAACACCACTTTCATCATACTAAATTCTGTGTCAACGACTATTTCATCATAGTAAACTCTGTTATCCCTTCTCCTTTATCTCCTCAACCCCACCCCAAAAAAATATAAAACGTCTCTCAAAGCTGTTAAAGACATCTGCAATTCTTAAAACTTCTCGAAATATACACAAAAAGGCAAAAATCAAGAATCTTTAAGATTGAAGACGAAAAAAATAAAACAAATCTCAAGACGAAAAAGATAAGAAATTAAAATAGAAATAAACTAAGGCTACTAAATCAAGAATTTTAGAAAAAAGTTGAAGAAATGTTATTTATCGAACAGCGATGATAACTGCTTCTATATGGTGCCATTTCCTTGATGCATTGGTCTGCTTCAACCTAGGTTCTTTCCAATAGAATTGAAGAATCCGATCTCTTGCAATTCTTTTTCTTTGTGTTCTTGGTAGTTGCATTTTGGTTGCTAGCTACTAAACACTCAAACTGGTTCATGGTGATTGAAGTTGTAATGGCCGAAGATAGGATCACTGCTACCACTTATTTGTCGTTGCTGGCATTGGGTGGGAGATGCTGAATTCAATTTGGTTTCGTATACTGTCAAATTCTTTAGGAATTTAGTAAGAATTTAAAGAAAAGGAGGATATTTGCATGACAAAAAGAAAGTAATTGAAATTGGCTAAGAGAGAGGGATTCAAGAAGAAGTAGAGAGAGAAAATGGTTGGGCCCAATCGGCTCATTACATCTGGACATTTATAAGTCTCGGTAATGGACTTCTAAAACGACATGGTTCATCTAATTTTTGTGAATCAATGCTTTAAAACAACATAGTATGATTTTCCTTACAATATTTGGGAAATGGGTTAATTTCAGAAACCTCTCTTGAGGTTTATCCTAATATCACCTAATAGTCCTGAAGTTTCAAGAATCTCACATAGCTCTGACATTGTCTTCCCTTATGTGTAAAAGTAATATTAAAAATGCATTGGTGGAGAAAGATTACATTATCTTTCCATTTTTACCCTTATACAATTTGATTTATGAATTTTGAAATATGAAAAAAAAATAAATAAGGTGAAATATTAAATTTAGAATATGAAAAGGTGCAAGTACAATAAATAATAAATTTAGAGACACTGTAATTGGAGAATACCGTTGTGTGCACGAATAACTTCTAAAACTACTTCAATTATGAAAAGGCAAAAACTTTAAGACATTGGTTGGAATAAGGAAGAAATTAAAATAAAGATTTTGTACCAAAGAGACACAAAAATTTTCCCACGAAGAGGGAAGTTAGGGTGAAAATTTCAGGAGATCAATTATATCAAAAATGAACATTAAAGGCTATGATTTTTCTAACAAAGAGGGAGAAAAATATTTTAGATGTCATTCTTGTTATTTCAGATATTTTAGACTGTAGGACTTTTCATTTCTTTTCCCAACCATTTGCTACTTAAAAGAGTAGGAAAATATTGGGGTAACATTGTCATTTCATCACCTCTGATCAGGACATCAAGTTACATCATGTTGATAGGGGAGGTAAGTGAGATTTTTAAAATTTTAAGGGTACTAGATGATATTAGGATGAACTTTGAGTGAGGTTTCTAAAATTAATCCTTGGAAAATTTGGAAAATTTCCCTTAATCCTGACTATTACTTTTTTACATTCACCCAAATAAAGGACAATGTAACCAACAGCTTTTGTGCCGTTGATCACCACCAAGTCCTTAAGGTTTGGTGGGGTGGGAGATCAAGAGTTCAAACCTTACCTACCATCGCACCCGTCTAGTCCGATGATAGTTCAGTCCCCGGTAAGCTTAGTTAAGCCTCCCCTTCGATTAGAATAGAGTAGGATAATATAGATAAAGTGACGATGACAAAAAAAATGACAATGTGGAGTTGCACCATAAAATATCAGACGAAAATGTAAAGTAACCAAACAGCTGGACAAGAAAAAAAAAAAAGCATTTGCAATTAATGTATTTTTTGCTTGGAAAATAGTAAAAAATAGGATTAAAACATGACCAAAAGTTGCCATCATTGATGCATTAAATCCCCAATTATAGTGACCACAGCAAACAAATCAGTGCTAGCAGAAATCTCAACAAAATCCAGACCTACCAAAAAGGACCATCCAATGAAGGTTTAAAAAAGTTCAACTTACTTTATTCAATACCTATAGGAATTATCGGTTCATTTCATACTAAAATTTCAGTAATGATATAAAAATAAATAGGGATAATTTTAGAAACCACCCCTGATGTTTCTCATAATATCACTTAGCACTCTCTAGGTTTTCAAAATCTCACCTATCTCCCTCATATTGATATTTTTTGTAACATTTTAGCCCCTTTGAAAAAAATGCAAGAAACATAAACTTTTGTTCCAATAGTACCTTTATGTTATCCTACTTATAAAGCTTATAACAACAATAAAAAATAAAATAAGATTAAAAACATAAACATATGAGCAGTTATAAATGCAATAGTGAGTGCTTTAATAGATATACAACAATTATTACTTGGTATAACGCATGATGTTTTAATAAAGTCAAAGGATATTCTTAGATATATTTTTGGTCATTAGATCATTTTTGATTAATTTTTTAATTCTGACTTATTTACAAAACTTTTTTTATAAGTAGAATTTATATTACAAACCACACATATGAAGCGATTATTTTTAGTTTTTAGCATAATTTAAAATATATCGTGTATTGAAATATATTACCTAAAATTTCTTGACTTATAATTGTCCACAAAATCTCTCAAGGTGTTAATTATTCACCAAAATCCTCCTAAATGATTGACTTTGACTAGATTTAGTTTATCTACATCCTTTGCTATCCTATCACCTCCTCTGTATAGAGAAATATGGACCATTACTAGATAGCAATTTGTTTTTCTTAATCTACATTTTTAATTTAAAAATTCTATTTTGTTTTGGCTTCTTTGATAAATAGTTGCTAAGAGTAAGGGTAATTTTGTCACTGTGACATTTGATAGAAATATTTAAACTTGTCAAGTTGATGGAGAGGTAAGTGAGATTTTAAAATCCTTGGGAGAGTTGAGTGATATTATGAAAAATTTCATGGGAGGTTTCTTCTAAGGTTTCTAAAATTGTCCCAAATCAAAAACCAATCCCATATAAGAGTTCAAAATTTAAAAATGTTTTACAAAAATTGCTTAAAAGAACTCAAAAAATATAAGAATTATTCTACTCTAAACCTAACAATCAAAATTTTACGAAACATTTTAGTATCTTAAAAGTGTAGTAATATTTTGGATTAATACAATCACGGCCAACACGCGTGAGACATTACGACTAGATAACTAAAAGCATGAAGAACAAGAAACCATCATATTCAATTGACAGGCAGCTGCTAAAATCCTAAAATCATAGTTGCCATTACTAATGTTTGCAACACCCTCAAATTTGTCAAGATGAACAATCCCATCACTTAAAGTAGTGTCACAATTTTCAATAAAATCTTCAACTCCATAATTGATATCAACCAATCCGACTAATTGATTTTTTTCTTCAAATAATTCATCAAGAATTTCTACCGCATCACAATCTTCAATCATAGCTTTCATATCATCAACGACTTCACTTTCAATCACATGTGAAATTTCTTTTTCACCTACAAATTCTTCATCTTCACGTGCCCTCATAATTTCTGCGATTCTTCTTTTTTTGCTTTATCAAAAACTTCTTTTTCTTCTTTTTCATCACACAATTCTTCGCCACGATAACGACAATAATAATTCATCAAAAATTTTCAAGTCTCCTTTGTCATCTTTGCATGTATGAATTTCTTAGCTACACGTAATTGGACTTGGATGCTGAGATGGTGGAATGCCTTGCAATCCAACTAATTATTCCTCTCTAAGTCATTAATTGCATCGCTTGATAATTTTGTATCTTCTACAAGTTACATGAACCCCTTTTCAATAATATTCCAAAGTCCAATAGTTTGAAATGGCGGCTTCATCATCCAAATCCAGACATCAAAATCTTTTTTACCATCAAAGACAAAAACGTTACAATGTTGTAAATAACACAGATCCATACTTTAATTTCATGAACAAGCTCTAGGATCCCCAGGATCAAAGTCCAGAGCTTTGATACCACTTGCTTACACAAAAAAAAAAAAAATGCGAGCAGTGGAAGCAATTCTAACACGTATAAAGATATGTAGGAAGAGGAGGAGAATAAACACATAACAAATACTCAATAATTTATTAACTCAAATATTAGCAATAACAATATCATGTCGTAACTTTATCAACTTAGAGGCTTTCCCTCAGCTCAACTTAACAAGATTCAACTTAACTCTCCAAAATTCGACTCAACTCTTAAGTAATAATCTACTACACTTGTAGTATTTATAGATTACTAAACTTCCTAAACAAACATAATTATAAACTGAAACTTATTTGGAAATTGAGTTGAGATTACCTAAACTAATATGGAAATTAAACAAACCAGACATCGAAACAAGAAACTAAAAGAACTAGGAAACTAAATACTAAGATAACTTGGTTTAAATTCCTTCAACACTCTTCGCCTGGCTCTAGTGTTCTTCGCTTTTTATTAGTTTATTATTTTTTCCTCCTACAGCTTCAGCAGCAACTACGTCTCCTCTGACAAATATACATGGCAACAAGGTGGTGTGCAACTACTTTTAATTACTTGGTAATTTTCCTGCACAAATTTTTTTACTTTTCGCCTTCACGGTTTGTGTTTTCCCTGCTACTGAAGAGGACAAAGGTTGACGTGCAAGCACTACGCAGAGTTGTAATAGATCCTGGAAATCTGGCAGATTTGGTTTTTTTTCAGTGTTTTGAAAATCAGGCCGTTAATTGAATGGGTAATGTGTTCAAATCTCGGTTCAACTGATTGAACCTGTTCAACCTCAGTTCAATGAATTTTTAAAAAATAAATTATATAAATATATGTGCATAGAATAGATACCCAATGGAATAATTTAAGATTTTTCTAAGTCTAATATTTTCAAAGAACTTGGACTTTCACAAATAAAATTTTTAATCTCAATTGTATCTATCAAAACAAATCTTAAATCCTACCCAAACAAACTACAATATTCTGAAATTAAAAAGAATTCAAGTCTTTAGGAATTAGGTATTGTGAGTTAGACTTTAAATCATATCTTTGGGGATTAAGCATTGTAACTTTGTTTTAAAAAAATGAAACTTGGAGCTTAGAAAAAGTCAGGTAACTAGAAAATAGAAATAAAAACTTGATAAGAGACAAAAGATGAGAAGAAAGTGAGTCAATGTGGCAATTAATGGTTAGTCTTTGGAGTTAAGAAGAACCTATTCTTTTCTTTTTCTTTTTCTTTTTAGTTTAATAGACAAAAACAAAAAAACTGTCGGTTCAGCAGTTTATTCCGGTTTGAACAGTTCGCACGGTTCTCACTTGTTCTTAAATTCGATCAACCCAAAGTATGAATCAGGTCAGAGCCATAGCCATGCTCGGGTTTCAAAGCAACTGTTTTTTCCAGAATGGGATGCTGGAGACTTGGTTTCAAAGTAAAGCTCTCAGTGATCCTGACCAAGTTCTGGCATATTTTGCTATTTCCAAGCTTGGCAAACCTCCTACTGATGGGAAAATGGACACAAATCCTGGGGAACTCACAGCAGCTTATAGGAAGTGGGCTTCTGCAGTTGCTGATAGGTTGCTTGCAGGAGGTCTTTCATGTACGGTAACAAAATTAGCTTTGATTTCTATTGATTGTAAATGGTCTCTTAGCAAAAATGAATTAAATCCAAACAGCTTTCAAGGAAAAATTAGGAGAGTCCAGGTATGATTGCAAAATTTAAAAAAAAAAAATTTGTAGGAACTCACAGTAAAAAATAAAAACTTTTAAGCAATGTCTGGGTTTTATTTCGGCAAAAACTTTTATTTCAGTAATAGTTTCAAACTCACAGGAGCCTGTTATTCCGGTTTTTCTCAAAACTATGAAAAAGCCATTAACATTTTAATTAGATACAGAATGACCCAAGCCCCTTCTTTCTCCTAAAACCTAGCCCACCATTTGTCTTCTCCAATCCAACCTGCAACTTCTCCCTCTCCCCCCAGCCATACATGCAGAAGAGATTAGTAATTGAGTTGTTAAAAGAAAATTTTATCAGAAGACGCATCTAATTCATAACAAAGTCCCAAATTCAATGGCCTCAGTCATCACATCGTGGTTTGGCTGCCCTCAATCCCTCTACCTCGTGTTGGGTAGTGTCTTATTTCATCTCTTCCACCATTCAGTTTGAGGCCTGTGAATTTTACACTTTTACACTCCTTAAAAGATACCCTCTAATTCATATCCCTTAATTCAAAATAAATTGTTAGAACTTGTTTTGTTTTAGCATTTCCCGCTTTCTTTCTTTCTGAAAGTCCCTTACATTTTTTGGGGGGAAAAATTGTTTGCAGTGTTATTTCCATAGTTGAATTAATCTCAAGGTTTTGTATCCGACATTGATTTTTTTTTTTCTCTCCTTTGTGTTGTACTCTTCTGTCCCACCAAAGATAAATAGATCAATCTCCACTTCTCAGGAGCACCACTCTTAGTTCATGACAAGAGTTTCGGCAACATGGATGCAATTATATTGATTGGGATGTGCTTCATCCCATTCATCTAAAACCACCACTGCAATAACCTTACCTTTGGGAAGCTTTGGATGATTGCTCAATTTCTATGAGAATCCTGAGCTACCCATCATATTTTTCTTCTTCTTTTCTACCGATTCAATTACTCAACGATGCTTTTGCCAAGGGATAAACCAGATGAGCATAATGATTCCATTGGTAGATAGAGATAAACATAAAAGAAACTAAAATAAAAAATAGAAGATGGCGGGCCAACTGAGAATTATGCAAACCCAATATTTCAATCTCTCAATTAGTACTCTTTACTTTTCTTTTGAAACACTTTGCACCTAAACTAAACCAAATATTGCGACATTGCATGTAGAACTTATACTAGGACAATTGGCATCCAAAAGTTTTTTCTTTTAAGCTTTTGCACCATTGTTATTAAACCTACCTCGAATAGGAACTCGACAAAGAGGATGGGTCAATAAGTTATTGGTTCAACTAGTGGCTTTGTAGTTGAACTAGTGAGTCATTAAAATATTAATGTTTTAAAATTAAATATAGTATTCTTTATTGTTAATGCAAGAGATATGATAAAAACATTGATATTAAGATGTTATAGCAAATTGTTATTTAACTTTTTTCATAAACTCTAAGATAATCAATTATTTTTGGAGTTAGTAAAAATAAATTTATAGAGTAAAACATAAATTTTTTGCATTCATGAATTTTACAAGTGATACAATACATGAAACTGTGTCAGCAAAGGATGATATTATAAGTATCTTAACTATAGCATAGCTGATTAGTTTGTAAAAATAGTTCATATGTGTCAATTACGTTTGCATTTGATTTTTGAATACATCTTATTTACAAACTTTTACATGTAAAGTTTTATTGACGCTCATTTTTGTGACGTTTGTACTATATCATCTTGATATAATTTAACTGTTACACTAGAGTGCGTGAAAAATTTAATAAAAGACACAAATAGACCATTGTTAATACGGTTAGACTAATATATATTATAATTATTCTGTATGAGAAGTGGTAGATCTTATCTAACATGATATATAAACATCAAAACTAGTATATGGGTACTTAATAGATGATCAATTTCACTATATTGATCCGCTTAGAGATTATATTAAAATGCCAAAAAATTAATTTTTAAGTGACATTTGTGTGAGTGATTCTTAAATTTAAGGTTACAATAGTAAATGTGTTATCATAAAGATTAATATAATACTATATCAACCTTTTCTTGCTTCATCTCAATCTGACATTACTAGGATAGATTAAATTATGCAAAGCTTAAGGACTTAGTTGTTGCCAGCTAGGGAAAATTCAGTCCTCTGTCCTGTATTTCTTGGGAGTGTACAGTTGGAATCAGGAATTTCCATGATTAATGAGGAATTGTTTGCAAAGAATAGCGGTTGGATGACAGGATTTTGGTTTAGGTAAAGATTACCATAGGCAACGTTTGCCTCTCTCTGTCTCTCTGTCTCTCTCTGACAAGTACTAATTACTTAAACAGTTGTATTATAATGTCTTCTAAACAAAAACATTTTATATTTGCCTTTAATGCATAAAATAATTGTCTTCTGTTGCTAATAAAGTTACAGGTTACCCTTGAAACAAAAAGAAAAAAAAAAGAAACAAGAATAAAAAAAAACTAGCCTAGTGTCAATAAGATTTTGAAGTTTTTAAAGACTGCAAAATCTAGTGGGCATATATCCAAAAGGATGTTTCCTTTAGACGATTTATAGTTTTACCTTGGAAGCAGTGGGCAAAACCCCAAAAGGGAAAAAAACTGTAAGAAAGAAAAGAGAGATGACTAAACCTAACCTTAAATGTTCAGCAATTAAAAAAAAAAAAAAGACTAAGGTCTTGTTTAATAATTCAATTCAGTACTTAAAGTTAATGTGTTCAAATATAGTACTTAATTGTTTAATAACTTAATGGATAGACTTTCAAATTTCAATTTTCAAACTTAAGTTTTATCAAACGAACCCTATTATTTTCTTTTCACCGAGTGGAAATATGGAAACTTTATGCTTAAAATATCTCTCTCTAAGACAAAGAAGCCAAAACACAAATTTTTCTTAAGGGTTAATCACATTTTATCCCCTTAAAGAATATCCAATTTCTCAGTTTACCTCCTAACCTTTAATTTTGCTCACTTAACCCCCTTTAGGACAAAATTGCCCTTGCATTATTTTGACTTTTCATTTACCTTGTTTTCCTTTCTTTTATTTCTTTTTCTCTTTTTTCTTTATTTAATTCTTCCCCTTTCCCACAAAAATTTTCACTTTAATAATTGAAATTAAAAAAGAAGAATTGCAGAGATCTATCTTCTCCTTAAATGATTAAAAAAATATTCAAATCACTTTCCTAAAATACAATTTTTTTAGCCTTTCAATTCTTTTAATTTTGGGTTTTCCTCTTTCCTTTTTTGTTTCTAATTTTATTCCCAAGAAAATATCTTAAGATGAAATTGTGACCTGATTAATAATCATCAATTGAAATTTGTGACACGTGGCATCATACAAAAAATCAAAATTAGTTTTTGATGTCTTTTAAACTTTCACCTAGAAATATGCAATTACAAACTCAAAACAAAAATTTCGTTGAAATTGAATTTCTATTAGGAAGGATGAAAGAGAGAAGAAAGAGAAAAAGAAATAAAAGAAAGGAAAATAATTTTATCTTATGATATTTTCTTGAGAATAAAATGAGAAATTAGAAAGGAAAGAGGAAAATCCAAAATTAAAAGAATTGAAAGGCTAAAAAAATTGTATTTTAGGAAAGTGATTTGAATATTTTTTTAATCATTTAAGTAGAAGATAGTTGTCTGCAATTCCTCTTTTTTAATTTCAATCATTAAGGTGAAGATTTTTGTGGGAAAGAGGAAGAATTAAATAAAGAAGAAAGAGAAAAAGAAATAAATGAAAGGAAAACAAGGTAAATGAAAAGTCAAAATAATGTAAGGGCAATTTTGTCCTAAAGGGGGTTAAGTGAGCAAAATTAAAGGTTAGGGGGTAAACTGAAAAATGAGATATTTTTTAAGGAGATAAAATGTGATTAACCCTTTTCTTAATGAAAGGGGTAGGATTAAACTACTCGAAATGAATCTTTACAAGACAAATTTTGCCGAGTGTAAGAAGGAAAACAAATGTGAAGAGCATTGAATACTAGTATCACATTTATCTCATTCTGCAATAAAAGTTATTTTTTTGGGTTTTAGCTTGCGATACAATTCAGATTGGCTTTTGTAGATTTTTATCATTTTATAGCTAAAAAGAATGAGTATGTTCTTGAAGAAATTAGATTTAGAAATTATTCAAAGTGGACATTTGATTGAGCTTCAATGATTGAGTGTCACCTCTTCCCATAGGACTTTAAAGTAAGTATTTATTTATTAAGTCATTTATTTTTTGGCGCTTTTTGTCTTCAAGTTGGTATTCAGAGTATGCCTATTGGATATGATTTTTTTAATACTTTCTTGAGTTTATATTGGAAATTTTATTTGTAGCTCTGTTGTGATTGTCCTAGAAAATTAATTGGAGCCTAGAAACAGTTACGAGGAAAAAAAAAAAGTTTAAACTTTGACATAAAAAAAGATTAAAAAAAAAGCTGAGAATTGGAGTAAAAATGGAAATTAGGATCTGGTTTTGGATTAATTGCTTTAAGTGGACAAAAGGGCTCACATGATACGGTGTACCTTTTATCTAGGTTCTAATTTTTTTTCAAAAGTAATTTGTCAAAAATGGTTTGATATCAAGGAAGAATTAAGGAGCCATTGGGGTACAATGGTGTAAACTTTGATTTTTTTTTTTTTTTTTGAAATTTCACTTCGTTCAAGTGTCTCTTAGTTTTATGTACATTGTTTTTGTAGGTTTTTCTAGTATAGTTATGAGCTTTTTTCTTGATTCACGCTATAGTTATTAGTATTTTTTTTTATGGAAGTTAGTATTCAGGATATTCTAATTGGCTATGATTTTAATTTCTTCCTTTCTTGAGTTATTTTTATCTGGGAAATTTGATTAATGGCTGTGGAAAATAATTGGAATCGAGAAAGAGAAATTGGGGGAAAAGGTGTAAACTTTGACATTAAAAGATAAAAGAAAAAACCTGAGAATCAGATTGAAAATGAAATTAGGAATTGGTTTGGTTTGGTTTTAACTATTTTAAGTAGAAAAATGGGTCTAAATGAAATGGAGCACATTTTCATCTCTTTTTTTTTTTTTTCCTGAAGTAGTTTGTCAATAATGGATCTGCTTCTTGACACTAAACTTTTCTCTACAGCAGAAACAACATTTGTATACACTATAGGATCTCTGACCAGTTTGCTTTTATAACAATTATTTGATAATTGCATATATATATATATATATATATATATATATTTAATACTTGGTTTGGCAGAACATTCTGGCTTGAATACTTCTTACCAAACTCCGGTGTTGAAGGAAACAATGAGGATGAGGAATCCATGGCCCAGATTTTCTTTTTTTTTTTTCTCGTATTATTTTATCTCTTCCCTCTATAATATAATGACAAAAGTTGATGAGTTCAATGGGTTGTATAGAAATTCTCCTATAGCAACAGTGATTTAGACCCCTTCTACTACTAGACTAATAGAGCAAGAGACTTTTTTTAAAAAAAAAATTATTTGGCATCCTGCCTTGGCAGGTGAAGCTTTCTTAAAAAAATAGAGCCCAGCTCTTCTTTTTTTTTTTTAAAAAAAAATAATAATAACTCTTGCCTGCTTGCTGAAATAGTTTAGGAAAACAAGAGTGTGAAAGCGTTGTCGGATATTTTTTAGACAATATTCTAAGGAATTAATCAGTGAATCCTAAATGCCTTTTAAACACCTTTTGTATTAATACATACTACACATTCTTTAGTTTCCAAAAACGGATTAGGTTACCAACGAAAGTAATAACTGTTCTGAACGATGTAGTATTTTTAAAATAAGATATAATTATATGTGAATTACTTGTAAAATTTTTCAATAGAGAATCCACGTAAACAGTAACAAAATATTACATCACATGTATAAAAAATTTACATAAAATTACAAAACGTTAAAAAATATTATACTGTTCAAGGACGGTTGATGCTCATCTTCCTCCAAAAACACCTGGAGTGTTTGGATTGCAAATTTTCAAAGAAAAATTACTACGTTTTTTGTGGACACATTTTTCAATCATTTTTTATCTCATATATATATATATATATATATATATATATATATATCAAATCGTTACAATAATTTTTTTATTAAAAAATTTATAAAAATGCAATCCAAACAAATTGATCCGCCGCCTGTGTGTCGTTTAAATGTTATAATTCCTCCCGCGATTGTGTCAACTCCTTTTTCAGTTGACTTAGGTAGCGTAGGATTCACTTCTTTCTTTTATGTCGAACTTCTCAGGGTAATATCTTCCAAGTTCTAAGTTCTAACCCTCCTTCTCCTCTTCCTTCACCAGTGATCCAGTGTTTCTTGTATATTGAAAGAATGACGAGGAATATGGAAGATTTATGGCGTCAGGTGTTTTCCGTTGGAACTGAATGGGAAGCGATGGATGAGATTTATGGGTCCAACTGGGATTTCTCCAACTTGGAGAATGCTTTCGAGGAAGGTGGAGAATTGCTTGGCCAAAACGTTTATCTCTTTGGCTGCACGGAAACACAGGGCATAGCTGATGCTTCCCTTGTGCCCGTGGTTGTTGCTGTGGTTTCACGATTTGCTCCCTCTGATAAAATTGCAATAGTATCAGTTCAACGAGCAAATGAACAGATTTGGCCTATGAAGCGGCTGAAGATGGATTGGTATCCCTATATTCCATTGGGAAGAAGGGATGCTAAGGTGGAAGATCTCAAAAGCTGTAGGGTATTTATACTGAGGTGCAAGCAAAGAAAGGTTGGATTGAAGCAGTTGGGAATCGACAGGGCGAAGGAGTATGACTATTGCTTGCCTCATTTTTACAACCCCTTTAAGAAAGATGAGGATGATCAGCAAGAAAGTGAAGTACAAATATTGTTTTCTAGAGAATCTGAGCCTCCACTGATATGTTCGTTTGATTGGGAGCTGGATGTCCTGGACGAGGTAGCGGACGAGTTGATAGAACAAGAAGCTTTAGCTGCTGATGAGAAGGATGCATTTAAGGATTTTGTGAAGGAGAAGGTTAGAGAAGCCAAGAAAGCCCAGCGTGAAGCAAGGGAAGCTAAGGAGAAAATGTTGCAGGAGATGGGCGATGAAACAAGAGCTGCATTTGATAGTATCAGGTTTTACAAGTTTTATCCTGTGTCGCTTCCTGGTTCCCCTGAAATAGCCAAGTCTTCATTCATAAACAGGTATTACGGGAATGCTCACAAAGTTTTGTAATTTAAGATTTGCATCAAGTATAGACTCATCATAGTTACTATGTGAGACAGTTTGCAATTGCAGTTGCAGGTAATGAATCAGCTTTATGTATCAAACTAGAGATTTTTGTTGAATTAGATTCCTCTTATTTGTTTGTGTATGAAATTTTCAGGGCTTATGATTCCGAAGTCTTCTTGTTGTTTTCTAAATTTGGAAGATAATAAAACATTACGGCAAACCATAAGGGCTACAGAAGACATCGGATATTAATATCCGTCTGATCGCGCAAAAAGAT
The DNA here is from genome assembly GCF_003713205.1 of Coffea eugenioides. NCBI lineage: Eukaryota > Viridiplantae > Streptophyta > Magnoliopsida > Gentianales > Rubiaceae > Coffea > Coffea eugenioides. Next base: position 69,788,027 of record NC_040036.1, read on the forward strand.
ACAGTTCGTGGTAACAAATAGTTTAACAAATACTCCACGCAGACAGGAAGCATCCCATCAGATGAAGGCGCGTTCCCAAAAGGTAACCCTGAAAAAGAATTTCAAGACTCTTGAGTTCTGTTCCCATTGATCTACATAACAAATTTACAGATGAAGAGGCAGCACCACAGGAGCAAACCACTTTGCTATCTGAACTACAATGAGTTTAGTTGCTATCTGAACTACAATGAGTTTAGTTGCTATCGGACAAGAGAATCTAGGAAAATTTTTCGAGAGAATGCGACAAAGTACAGAGAAAAGTCCAATATTAATCCAGATATACTTTAACATCAATACCATTATCTATGAGTGACTGAACTACTGCTCTAATTTTGCCTTCAAACTTGTCCCTGTCTCTGGGAGTGTAAGAGGCTGTATAGACATCAGCTTCTCTCGCCCTCTCAGCCAAGATGCGGCCTATGGCTAAACATGCGGGTATATCAGATCTTGATTTGAGGACAGCTTTGATGTCTTTCGAATTTGTACCAGCAACAGCAACCTGCTTGCTTGTTACTCTATGTGTAATTGAAGCTGAAACAAAGCGTTTTGAGATGAGAACATCGAGTGTAAATGGTTCCAAGTATGCAATAGTTCGTTGCTTGAATGAAATGTGCTTATTCGGATTTTTAGTCTTCTTCTCCTTTTGATATGTGTAGGGCCGGCTATTGTCATCATCGAGAAAATCTTCTACTCCAAAAAAGCTTCGCGGTGCAAAAGATATCTGTAAAATGAAATTATACAAAGGATGCAAAATACTACGTGATCAACAATGGGAAAACTTTAAAGCTGAGAAGACTGGTTGAGCCTAGGAATATTACATTACAAAGTCTTAAGGAAAGAAATATCAATCTAGAATGTGGGTATAATGTTAGCAGTGCACCCATGTTTTTGGAGAAAAGCTGCAATAATTTGGCTACTGTCTTTCACGCACATAGAGTAGGAAATTAGAATGAGATTATGATATAGCAGTGCCAACATACTTATGGAGGTTAGCAGTAAAAGTTTGGCTATGGTCTTTTACTCAAATAGCAGCTTCTCCATACATAGACACAGAAGTAACAAAGAACTAGGTACAATGAACATCAATAGCATGCTGCCAAGCCTCCCAAGCAGTCTCCCCCTTAGTCTCAAATCTGCTTGGAAATAAACCTCTTCAATTAGCAAATCAAAGTGAAGAATTCAAAGTTTCTCTACCTTCCATTCTCATATCCCTCGTACCTTGAAAAACATAAGATGCAATACATAATGTTCTAACAGGGATTACTTTTATTTCATTTTACTCCTAATACCAATTCCAGATAACATAATAACTAGATACTGCAAATTCCCTTTTTCTGTTTCATGGAAGGACAGATGACCTGCCCAGGTGGTGGGGGTGGACGGCCCTTCTGTTGGGCAATTCAATGGGAAAGCATGAAGCCAATGTATTGGCTATAGTCGGCAGCAAATTCTAAGGACTCATTACTTTAACAAAGTGGATTTCTTTTAGGAAAACATATAGAAGTCAAATTTTTAAACTTGTGAAGTAAATAGAACTCAGTAATCGATTGGAATGACTCTAAAAGAAGTTAGATGAAATCCAGATTAAAAAGCCAACAGAAGCCTAGTTCTGTAGATAAATAAATATCTCCTTCTTAGCCTAACATGACAAAGAAACACTTGAATGATCCACCAGGCAGCAAGTAAAGAGTACAGGGGCAAAGAATGAACTTAACAATACACAAAAAAACGCATGTAATTGTCCTTTTCTCAATGAAATTGGTTCCCTTAACTTCATGAAACCAAAAGAGATTAATATACACTCTGTAATATATCAAAGGACACAAAGATTCTCACAGAAGAGGAACGTACATTAGGCAAACAAATTCAGATATGCAAAAGAAACAGAAAATTAAAAATAGAGAGAAAAAAACTACAAGAGACGATCAAATGCTTACCTGCCCACTGTGGAAATGAGCTCTTTGTAAACATAATAAAGGCCTGATTTTGTCAGCCCCATGTATACTCAGTCTATGACACACTTGCTTCAGCATTATATCATAAGCCACTGTTAACCAGCAAAAAGGACAGCCATTGAGTAATCAAAACTCATCCCCTTTAACTGAACAGACATTTTGTCGAACACTTAATAGACATTCACATTGCATCCACATTTTCTAAAGATTCAGTTAACGAATTAAATTAAAATCCATCAGTCGATTCACGCATTTTCTAAGCTTCATGTTTTCATAACCAGTTCGTGAAATTTCTTAAGCTAATTTATCAGCCAAGATATACATGATTAAAGAGTGATTGTAGACGGAAAAAGTTGTTCCAAAAGGTAAAATTGCACCAAGAAAAACTTGCAAACACGTTAAGAAACAAAAAGATAGGGTACCCCTTTTCAGTATTGCGTACTTAAACAGCAATCCTGAGCCCCAGTTCACTGGCGCTCTTCAGTTTGTTTCTTCTTCTTCTTCAACAGGAGGTGAATGGGAGCTATTTTACTCTGTTTCTCCGAGCCAATAAGAGGCGCAAGGCAGGCCCGTTTGAATTGATTTATAGGCCCGCCAAAGACTTGTTCTGATACTGAAAGCCATGTTCTTGGCCCAATTACAAAATTTTCAATTTTGGGGCATTTCACATGAATTTTAATAGTAGAAAATAAATATTCGGAGGCAATATCGAGTATTCAGAAATAAAAAAATTTTAAAAAAATTGACTAATTAGTCATTAGTTTGGGAGAATGAATATATCTTTGAGTTAAAATCAACTTCTTCCACAAAAAAAAGAGTTAAGTTTCATGTCGTTGCACTTATTTTTCGCTTCTATCCTTGAGTTATTATATTTCCAATCATCCGGATTAGGCATGTCAATGGGTCGGGTCTTACACAAACCTAGAGGTGTCAAAATAGGTGACTTGGGCGGGTTTGGGTTGGGTAAAATGGGTAATGGGTATAAGTCAATCAACCCATTTATATCCATTTAATTAGATGGGTAAAATGGGTAATGGGTATAAATGGGTAAGTCAAAAAATGAATTGGATAACCCAATTACCCATTTATAATCCATTTATTTTAACTTTTGTATACTCATTTAAATTCATTTTTGTAAACTAAATTATCAATTTATACCGTCCTTTGCACCTATAATTAGTTTTAAATATTTACTTATAATGTTCAATAAGCCGAATTATCAATTTTTTTCCTATCTATACTTTATGTCACAAAATTACATGCTATTTAATAATTGAATAATAAGAATATAAAAAATTGAACTAAGTACTATAAAAGTTAACATAAAAACTTAATGCAAAAATTTTGAACCCCTAACATTTTTTTCATGTATAAATTTAAAATTTCATTTTGGAAAGATAGGAAAAGAGGTTAAAACTTATCATAAATTGGTAATGCTGAAAAATGAGCAAGTTAACAAACAAAGAGAAAATAAAATGATAAGATAAAACCAACAAATAATAATAATAATGAAATAAAAGTAGTTAACATAATGATAAAACGAAAAATCTGAAAAAAAAAAATGGGTGGGGGAACAGAGAATACTTGGGGAAAGACAATTTTAAATAGGTTAATTTGGTTGGATGGGTTACCCAATTATACCCATTTAATAAATGGGTATAATTGGATAATCCATTTATACTCATATGCAAAAATTTAAGATACTCATATCCATCTATTCATGGTGTGGGTATGGGTAAATTTAATTAAATGAGTTGATTTGCCATCTATACCCAGACCCAATTTATTTGGGTAGGGTTTGGATTTAATTTCTCAAATCCAGACCTTACCCAGACCCAGACCCTATGAGAGAGTCGTGGGTTTGGGTAGAGTCTGATTTTCTAGAATCCATATCCAAATCCAGATCCATACCAGACCTTACCCAGACCCATATATATTTAATTAAATAATATATATTAGTAAATTTATAAAATAATATAATATTGTATGGCTATTGGATTGAACATAGTAAGATATTATGGCATCAGAATTCTGCATTTAGTGTTGGTGGTTAGATGATTGATGAAACTCATGCCAAATTGCTTCTAGATATTGTTGAAATATTAGTGATTACTGATGATTGAATTGAATAAAAAAAAATGAGTAAGTGTTTATAAATTTCTTATTCTATTATTTATTTGCCATCAGTCCTTAGTCAAATGACTTTTATCTCATTCACTATTTTAGTGCTGGATTGCGAGACATTTACCAACATTGAGGTTTAAATAAGAAAAAAGGTACAAAATTACATTTCTTTAATAAGACTAAATATTTATATATGTTATGGTTGTTTTCTTTTTTAAAAACTAATCTTAGTTGTCATTGTAATTGGTACAAACTTTTTCAAGAAAAGGAGAAAAGGTAAAGACAAACAAATGAAATATTGGATACGGATGCAGTTGAATCTTTGAAAATATATAGAAGTAGTCAATAATAATTCTTTTTATGAGTTCATAATATTGCATTCAACTTGTTGAACGTTAATTTTATTATTTGAAAACAAAAATTGGATGGTATTTATATTATTTATGAACTCTATATATTTTAAATACATTTTTATTTTAGTATATTCAGAAAATACCTATGGATACCCAGATCCATAAGAGTTTGGGTATGGACTTACTTTTTCAGACCCAAAAGGGTCTGAATCTGAGTTTGGGTCTAACTAAATTAAATGGGTTGGGATCTGGATCAAAGAGATCCAACCCAGACCCTACCTATTGACATGCCTAATCCGGATGTTCGTGTGAAGATATGTAAAAGTGGTTTCATTGGAGATTATTTAGGATTTCTTGTATATCTATGTAAATGTGGTTTCATTGGGGATTATTTAGGATTTCTTTTATATCTAATTTTTTTTAATACCGTGATATATGGAAGGTAAAGATAGGTATGTTCATATCATTTTCATAAAGATTTTTCTATAGAAATGAGTTCTAATGCATGGGGGGAGGGTTGGGTTGAGTTACGTGGTACGGGGGAGGGAGTGTAAGCAAGAGGTCTCGGGTTCGAGTCCTCCCGCTTACATTAAAAAAAAAAAAAAAGAGTTCTAATGCATGTCACTTATACAAAAAATTAAATTTTAACTTGAAAGAAAGATTACTGGTCACATCTAACCAACTAGTATAAACAAAATCTTGATATGGCCAATACATACATATATACATACATACATATATATACACACACGTATATGTGTATATATATATGTATGTATCTATGTCTATGTATATGTATATGTATGTATGTGTGTGTATATGTACGTATATAATCTAGTGTCTAATAGTTCTTTTTTTCTTTTTCTTTTTTTTGGTGATACTACTCTTTGAGAGTTCAAATATAGGTTTTTATAAGCTAAAAGAGTATTTTACTAAGTGACTCTTAAGTATCTATCCCCTAAACTGCTAGCTATTATCCATCTTCACCACTAATATTTACAGTTTTTAACGAATTGAATTCAGTCGAATATTTGGTGTTTATGCTCTGTTCATATATTATACGAACAAGGTTTGAATTCGACTCGAATATTAATGAATTACAAATATTATTCAAATTCGATTAGTTTATTTGTATAAATATTCAAGTTTGAACTTGAACTTGGCGCATTAAACTATACAAGTTGAATTCAAGCTCCAACTTGATTTTGAAGACGACGTAATTATATTTTTAATAAATAATACATTATTTAGAATAAATTTAATTGTATTTATTAATTTTTAAAATATAAATAATGCTAATTTATGTATAATTACTTTTTTAGTAAAATATAATATATATATATGTAATAATATTAAATGTATTTATATTTATATTTATATATGCGTTCATGAACTATTTAAAATAGTTTGTGAATAGGTTCGTATTCGACTCGATTATTAAACGAGACGAAAATTGTATTCGAGTTCGATTAATTTATTAAACAATCGAATTTTTTTGAACTCGAACGAGTTGAACACAAATGGGTTTGCAAACAGGTCGATTCGTTAAAAACTCTACCAATAGTTCATCGTCCATCTCTCTATCCCTCTCTTTTTATCCAAATTATTTTCTTTTCTGAGATAGATGAAGTCTAATCTCATGTACTCAATACGCAAGGTATTAATGAAGCATTATTGGCTCCAGCCTGCAGTTCCTCCAAAAAAAAAAAAGAAAAAGCTAAGGCGTGATTTCATATTGTTGCCATAGAATGGGAAAATTAACTATTAAGAAATCAATATATGAGGAAAGAATAAAATAATAATTATGGAGACCATATGATGAGATATTGATAAGTCATTCAGCATACTCTTTTTCCACAATATATAGCAAAAAGTAGAAAAGCAAAATAGATGGAAAAAAAAAAGATCTGTGAATCAAAGAGTAAATATCAAACTCAAAGATTAATACTTGATCCATTATTATTTCCACCTTCCAAAAGAAGAAGTACGAAATCGAATTTAAACATCAATTTTTACTTCATTTGCTTTGTCAGGAGACAATAATGAAAACTGCCAATTGGTTACAGTAGAAAAAGCGACTGGGGCGTTCCGAGAATCGAACTCGGGACCTCTCGCACCCAAAGCGAGAATCATACCACTAGACCAAACGCCCGGATGCAATACGATGCTTTACTTCATTTTTTCTGTCAGGCGACACCAATGAAAATTGAAAACTGCCCATAGATTACAGGAGGAAAAATGATTGGGGCGTTCCGAGAATCGAACTCGGGACCTCTCGCACCCAAAGCGAGAATCATACCACTAGACCAAACGCCCAGTTGCAATGGGCAATCTAATTCTATCATTTTCTATGGCTCATTATTGCACTGCGTTTGATTCCCTAGAGACCTTGAATTATAATGTAGATTCAAATCTTTCTTGGTTTTTTCAGACGAAAGCATTATTTGTTCCAATATCAAAAGCTCATTTATCAACAATTAGTTGTAATTTGAACCAAGTATTTAAAATTTTAAATCTTAAGTACTAATCATAATCATTATCGCACAAGAAAATTCAGGCTATTTGGAAATAGCGAATCACTTGATGAAAAAAAATGAATTATTGAATGACAACTTTACAAATATGTTGAGCGTTTTCAGTTCTCACATGCCAAATGGTTGTTTTTTATGTACAAAGCTTGTTTCTTAGGCACTTTTAAGGCAAGCAAAAGGAGAATTTCCAAGATTTGTTGCCAGTGACGGAGTTAGGATTTTTTTCTTGGGAGGCCAAAATTTTTCCTTACAAAATTATTTTAATATATTATGTTTAAAATAATTTCCATATATTTAAATATATGACATCTAAAAACATCAAATATTAGATTTAATTATAAAGGTATGAAAAAAATAACTTTTTTTTTGAAAAAAATTAATTCAAAAGTGATTAATTCATATATATATAAAGTCTTATAATATAAACTAAAATTGTAAATAGTTAGGGGATCAACTTCGTTTTACACATATATTTACATGTTATGAATTAAAATTTTCAAATCTTACGGGGCACGGCCCATCAGCCCTCCTTGGCTCTGTCATTGTTTGTTGCGCAATTCGATCATTGCAGTAATTTTAGTGTCCCATCACCACCAAGTAGAGTAAGCAATTAAACATACGAAACACATACTAGCAAAAGAATTATACATTATGGTTTCTCTTGCTTAGGCAGGTTTTTTTGAAATTTTCAGGGCAATGCAGAATTTAGCTAGAAATACCAAAGGATTGACACCACACAGGTCAGCCTGGTCAGGTAAGGCACCCTCTCCGATAGCAGAGACAGAACTAAGCTGAATCAAGTGAATACTGCATATGCTCAATCTTTTGAGGATAAACTTAATTGTTGCGGCTACTGAATAGTGAGTTCCCAGAATAGACGACAACTGCCAAAAAAAAAAAAAAAAAAAGTGCAGATCAGAATGCTCAATCAACAAGATCGATATTCTGGATGAACCTCAGAACTTTTACAGAATGATAGTTGAAGACTAATTCTTAGCTTTACAACGTGAAAGGTGAAAACTAATATTCATGTTAATTTGGACAAGTTAGAGTCGTGGGTTTTTGATAAGCAGCACTACGCTGAATAATTCTTGGAGCAAGCTGTACATTGGTAATAATTACACCTCGAATCATAGAATTTCCCATTGCCTCTCCAATTCGCAGCATATACGTCTCTTACAAACACAAGCACTTAATGGAAGCGAGGAAACTGCAAACAAAACAGTTCTCAGGATAGAAACTTAAGGACAAACTAAAACAAAAGAATAGATGATCATCCTTCATATGAAAATAGACAGAAATAGGTGAATGTATTCATGAAAAAGGCAGAATTCAGCTACAAATTTTTCGCGATCTAAGTAGTGACAGAAGTGAAAAACCTGATGTGAGATCATCGGTATGTTCAGTATCGATCTTCCCATGAGCCATGGCGCCAATCTGATGGGATAATTCAATAATCAGGTTCTCATTTACAGAAACGATGAGGCTAAACATAAAGGGAAGATCGCTTAATTAATCTGTGGAGAGTGACCATACTATGAATACTGGAGTACAATCGTTGTTGATGGTAGTAACATAATCCCTCAAATTTACAGCCTTGGATGAGCTGAAGCAAAGCCCTGAAGAAAAATTGCTCTTGATGATGGAGAGACAAGAAAAGATAGAGACTTCAGAAACAGTTGAACAATTTAATAGCTTACCTATTTTAAGGGAGTTCAGTGGCAAATGCTTGTCCAAAGGATTCTCATTAGCTTTTTCACCTTTACCTCTTGCTTTGATACTAAACTTACTGCAACAACTGGGCTGTAGTACGTGAACGGTGAAGGTGCCAACACACAAGGGTGAATGCTTATCTAATGTGGATGGAGACTAATAGAATCAAACTGATCGAAGAAAGAAGACTTTCACATTAGAGAATAAAACTTCCCCGTTGTTGGTGGTATGTTTGTATGTGGTTCAATTCACATATACTGCTTTAACCATACCTGCCATATTAAGCCGGCTACCCAATATATCAACAAGAACCTATAGATAAAAATAGAATTATCAAAATAAGTATGAATTAGAAGAAGAGGCATAAATTAGAAGACTCAAGACAAGATTGCTTAGATTTTACTAAAATAGTTTTTCCAATGCTGTCAAATACAACATGCTTGACAGTTACACAAGCGCAGATGGAACAGGTATATTTAATTCATGGAATTCCCGAAGGTAATGAAGACCAAGACGTGGATATACAAGGCAGAAACTTCAGGAAATACTTGAAGATAACAAACGACTAAAGGCTATAAAATCATCTGTAAAATTCCAAATCCAATTGGAAGTTTGTAATAACTCTCTACAGAACATAGAATGGATGGCCTTAATGTTAATTGTAAAGCTACATACCTCATGGATAATGTCAGGTCTATAATCATAAGGATTCATGTTTTTCTTGCGCATAAAATCAGCATGCTTGTCTGGATTCAGTATTTCGTATGTCTGAATGAAGGGAAACCGAAACAGACAACATGAATGTCAACAACTCAAACATCAACTAGACCAATCAAATAAAAGTAATAACTTTTTGCCCCGAGTTTGAGAAGTTATTAAACTTCGGATTTATGTAAATTAAACAAGAAAGGTTTTGCTAACAGGTATTATCTTGATGCATGCACCCTCCCAACATAAGCTGGCACCAACAAAGCCTTTTCAAGGACAAAAATGACTCCAGGTTTGGAATTCTTGATGGAAGGAGCCAATGGAATCCCAGGTATATCAGTAGAAGTTTCACTGACATTCCTGAACTCCTCATGCATCAAGGAGTCGCTTCGAAAACAGTTTCCATTTTTGAAACGGGATTTTCTCTAGAACAAGGTGCAAGCTTTTCAATTGAACATGGCTGAGTTAATAATTGTTTCCTGTGTCTTCCTTTTGGCCTCCTGGTAAAATTAACAAGTATTCTCCAGACAGCTAATAAATAGTAAAATGGTGACAAAGCATTAATTCTTTAGCTATTAACTAAAAAAAGACAGCTATATATCTCCACTTTCATCCTATTCCCCAAGAAAAGTTCAACTAAACTCCACTTTATTTTTCTACACAAATTCCTGCAGATTGACTAATAGAAGTGTGAGCACATTCACCACTGATCAAAAGAAAAGGTCTAAAGATCAAAAGGTTTGTTTTGACAGAGTCTAGAGTACATACACTATTCAAGAAATTGAGAGAAAAAAGTACAAAATTCAAGTTAAAATAAAAAGCTAATCACCATTTTCAAATCAAATTTTATGATCCAAGACTCGCGAAATTGAGTTTCTTGAATCACCACACAACCCCTCATCATGAACTGAATTTTATGGGCAAAAAAAAAAAAACCAAGAAACGTGAACACAAATAAGTGTAGCCAATTTCTGCATGGGAAAGCTATGCATGGCTCCTATGCTTACTTCTAATTTAAGCTGCAAGAACAACAACTTCACAAAACCAAAGCAGCAACAGTAATCCAAATAGTAACAACAATACAACAATAATTACCAAATTAAAAAAATGTAAATTGGTCATGATGTTTTTACACTAGGATTTATTGGCATAATAACTTGTAGTAGTAGAAGCAATATTTTAGATTGTGACAGACATCTAGAGATGGCGTGAAATTACCTTTGGCAGCGGAGCGGAAGATTCTTTAGGCCATAAGGAGGAGCAGGTGGAAAAAAAAAAGCCTGACGACGATGGCTTCGTCGCTGTCGGGGAGCAATCATGTCATCCCGACAGTAAAGATGGTTTGTTATGCCACGTCACGTCAACATTTCATTTTCTCCTCTTTTATTATATTCTCACTCACTCACAGTGAATTACATTCTACAAAGTGTAATAGCATGGTCCACAGTTCACAACTTATATCCCATAAATAAATAAAGTAATTTTTTAAAAATAATTTTATTATTTTTAAAAAATAAATTATTAACTTTCATTAAAAAATAAGTAGGTGGAGGATACATGGGAATTGGATATGAAAAATTTGGTGCATTTAACATATTTGTCAAACTACTAAAATTCTCATCCATAATCACAAATATTGAAATTTTAAAAAATTGTGCAAAGCAGTTGAGGAAAATGAGTGAGAGAGTAAGAGAAATAATAGAGTAGGATAGTAAGATATGAAAAAAAGGAGTGTGTTGTGTGTTTATATAGAAAACTAAAACATAACTGTTGGAAAAAAAAATGAACGTTGCTGACTTTAACTTGCTGGTATAAATTTTGTCCGTTGTAGTTTCAAAAAAATTTGTCCGTTGCTGCTGACACTAGCCTACCATTACACGCATTATCAGAATGATGCGTGTAATGGCCCTTGTCATGGGAGGTACTCCCATGACACTCCGTTGCATATGCTCTAAGAATAACGAAGTAGGGGTTGGTTGCAGTGGTCAACCCTAAGCCGTTTACAATTTTATAGAAATCTTTATTTATTTTTTTTATAAAAATACAAAAATGGTACAAGTTCTAATTAGGATCTCTCATGTGCGTTCTAGATTAATTTCTTTTAGAAAAGGAGAGTTGGAATTTAAAAATTAAGAAAAGGAAAATGGGATTCGAACTAGGGACTTCTATGTACATTATGTCTGATCTAAACTAAAATTAGTCATTCATGGAAAAACGTACCAAATTTTACGACGTTTTCTTTTTTTTTTCTTTTAATTTTTACCATGTTCATGAAGCCAAAAAAGAGAAAAAGTACAATCGATCACCTCTCCCGTCTAGCAACCAAAAAAAAAAAATTTCTCTTTCATAATGGAAAAAAAATACAATTTACATGTCAAGTTTTGACTATGAACGAATTTGAATTCATGTTAATAGAGGTGCATAATTTTTTTTTCTACATATAAGAAAGAAGGTTGAGATGTCTTTTGAATAAAATAGGAAGTAGTTATGCCATAGGTGCTATAGATTTACTCTTGCATTTTATCTCTCCAAACTACAATCAATGTTTTATACTCTCATTTAGTGCTTTGCACGAAAGGCCAAACTACAATCAATCATAGGCGCTATAGATAATTTACTCTTGCATTTTATCTTTCCACACTACAACCAATGTTTTATACTCTCATTTAGTACTTTGCACGAAAGGCCAAAAAAAAAAGAAAAGTTCAAGAAAGCCCTCAAACGAGCAAACATTTATCTTTCTTGTTACTACATTTGCCAAACCAATGTCCATTTAGAACGATCAAAAGATTTTAATTATGTATAACATCAATTGTTTCAAAGCAGTTTCTATCAAAAAAAAAAGACAGCATCTCGTGAGGTCCTTCATGTCTCATTACATTGAACTTTGATGCTAGGTATATGAATAGGTAACATCAGAGTTAGCAACTTTGAACACAAAGTAATCGTAGTTTTACCCAGCAAGATGTTAAAGAGCACTAAATTTACTCTGCATTTGCAATACGGATGAACAACAGAATGGGTACATGCAAACCGATGCACACCCATGAAAACACTCTTCACATGCAACATTTTATCCCCATCTGTTTTTGTTAGAGCCATTCTATATATTTCTTAAACAATTGGAGTTCAACCCTGTAATGGAAGTTCTTGCATCTGGAAGATGAAACCTGATGCAAGAGAAATTGTCTACATCCTGCATCTTTGAAAATGATGATGTAGTGTAAATTTTCTAGAATACTACTAACATCCATCATTGATTACCATCTGCAACATAAGCATTCTTCTATACACCTTGGATGGTTTCATTGAAAAGGTACATGTGATGCAATTGCATGCTGTAGATTGTTTCTCTCAGAGCATTTGGCCCTAGATTCATGAGAACCTGTAGCAAGAAGCTTCAACATTATTTTAAACAGAAAAAACTTGACACAATAAGTATGCTATAGTTGTTGACTTCTTAGAACCTTCTCTAGCTTCTTACTTTCTAAAGTAAATTTTCAGTATCTTAATCTAGAATGTGCTTACCTTTTAAAATTATCCAGTTCTTCATAATTTCAAACTACTATTAATTACGATTCTAAAAGCTCCTATTAATAGTTTTCTTGATCAGAAAGTCTTTCTTTCATGTCAAAACATAGAACCTAGAAGTTATTGCTACATTTGCTTCTACATACTGAAACAGGTTCTGAATAATGACGGATACGGATGAAAATTAAAAGCCTCAAAGAAGTTCAAGCAGAAAAGGAGAAAATGTATTAAACCTCATTTGCATCTTTGAAGCAGTTGATTTCATCTTTCTTTGGCCAGTGTACTCTCCAGCATCTAATTGCAAACATATAACGTACAATTTAGAGGATGACAGAAACCTACAGTAGTACATTTCATCTTAAGCCTGTATCACTAAGCAAGAAATTGGATATAAAGGTCTAAAATCTAAGACACAGAGCAAGCACACTATTTGATTTGCTAAAAGGGTGAAAGCTGAACATCCCTAGCATCCAAAATTATCAGTTAATAACTTCTTCATGGCATTTGAAAGTTTTATGGATATTATGAATTTCTTCTAGCACGTAAACTTACGGAGCAACGGACTAGGAAATCATATATGCACTCTTTGACCTTAACCATTTGTTAAAGGAGAATAAAAAAACGTTGAGTTCGACTTTGACTTCCAAAAAGATTGACACAGTTGGCAATTCATCGTATTCAAGAGCTTTTTATGAAATAAATGATATAAGACACTATACTTTGACCTTTCTCTTCCTAGTCGCCGTGCTAGTTCTTCAGCTAAAGCATCACCAGACACATCAGCATCAGTAGCAATTATTATGCGCGATGCCTAAAAGAAAAATATCATTAGTGATTAAAGTAAATTAAGTATAACAATATTGTCTCGTAAGTGCAAATAAAAGTTTTGAGCAGACGTCAGCTTTCTATAGCTTACCTTGTTCAAGTACTTTTTGCAGTTCCATATATACTGAAATCCAGTGTCCTGGCTCACCAATATGCACAAGAAACCAAGAATAAACACTGAATCCAGTATATAATAAATATTGACATTTGGGGAAAAAAATTCTGAATTCAAGTTACATAAAGATCAACAAGCTATCGAAGTAGTAGAAATAGCACCAGTGTAGAACTAAAAATCTTCAAATGCATAAATTTATGACTGCTGGCACTTGTGTTACTTATAATGGTGGTCTCTCGGGTTATGACAATGCATGTTTAAATCGACCAATTTTTTCAAAAGTTTCACGAGTCTTTTCGAGATCAATTCAAACCACCAAATACCTTGAAAAATCCTGATTTCTCGTGATTTTTTCTTTCATAGAAGCAGCTATCAACACGAAAAACTAGCACAGGAATTGCGAATAGTCAAGAAAAATTTATGTACTCAGGCTTCATATGTTCAGGAACGGTGTAACCTATGCCATATTTAGTGAAGGGGATCAACTTTGTACTCTCAAATAATAGACTGGTTTAATTAACAGGAGTTTGAGTTTGAGTAACAATCAGACGTCAAATCCATTTCAGGAAGCATTATGGCTCCTCAGCCTTAGGTTTTAACAGCTGGTGAAATTCAAATTAGAAAGAACCTTTTCCAGAGTCGGTAATTCTTTGATAGAAACTGTCTGTGGCGCACCAGCAGGAACACTCACGCAGTTAGAAATGCCAGCTTCTTCCAGTGAGAGCTTGTCTATCTCACCTTCGACCTTTGATGGTATTAACGATGTCAAAACAAAGACAAAAACAAATGTGACAATCAAGAGTATGAAACCATTACAGTACTTACAATGATAACCTCATCTGCTTCTTTTATGTCATCAAGTCCATATAATGTCTTTTCTGTACCCTTCTCCTGATAATCAAAAGGAGAAATATCAGCAAAACAAGGCCAGCTTTGAAAAGGCCTGGATAACCTTCTTTATACTCAACTGAAATATATTGGATAATACCTTATAAAGAATTAGTTAAAAAACTGATAAAAATTGCAGTAAACCAGCTAAGAAGAAAAATCTTAATTTTGTAACTCTAGAATGTTCATTTAACCAATTCTTCAAACAACCAGTGGTGATAATAATTAACTAAATCAAACAGAGAAATTAGTGTGTTTAATGACTACATATTCCGTCAGATAGAATGCTGCAGAACAATGGACATAGCGTTCAAACAACTGTTGTAGGACTGCATTAAGAGCCATGAATTCTATCATCAAGGTTAAGCTTTTCTCTCCTTGCCTTTTTCATCAAGTTCAAAAGGTCTTTTTTCTCCTGGACTCTTGAGCATCAAATATCATCACGTGATAGAATACAGGCAATCAATTATACAAGCACCACTGTTTCCAAGTACGAAGCAAATTCTCAGAATTAGTCCTAGTAAGTTAACAAAAATTTTAATTTTGGTTTACCACTTCCTCTGAGGTAAAAGTACATTAGATTTCAAAAGTAGAGAGAGAGAGAGAGAGAGAGCAAAGATTTTAATCTGAGAAATAAAAAAGTTCTAGCCAGCCGAAAGCCATTAAAACTGCTTGCTACCTTCAAAATTTCAAAAGAAAAGTCTAATTAGATATTCTCCTAGGTATATCCCTTTGAGAGCAGAACGATAGTGGCAGATGCTGATTTTTAAGGAAAACCTCTCTCCCCACCCCCCATCCCTTCCTCTCTCTGATTTGCATTTAACAATTGAACATCCTACTTTCGTTCAAATCTTTGAGAGTCAACTACTGTCTTCCTGTTACATATTCATGCTCCTGGAATTCCAGAGGTTATGTTAGATTACCTGCCAAAAGCTTTTGTCCATAGTTCGATACTTGCAACCAACAATGATTCCATTTCTCCTGTAAGTAAAAGCAATAATATCCTGCATGCACACAAATTAGTACTTCAGTTAATATATGAAAAATAAATTAGAGCTCTTTAACTATGCTGACTTTAAAAGAGTGGAAATGGTTCTTCAATTGCTTAGTAAAAGCTTCAATCTGGAGTTTATTTACAATAAAGAGAATAAGAATCTATGTTACATGGACTCTTCACTTTGCCCTGCCGCACCCTTGTCTGGCTCTTCACTTTGCAGTAGAGTAGCTGTGTCGGCAGGAGCCCATAGCCGAGTCCGGGTAACATAGATGAGAAGTGTACAATTTGATTCACTAATTCTAAGACACTAGTACATTCAATTCATGAATTCAATATGTGGGGAGTATAAATTAGCCTATAAAGTGTAAATATATGAATGCACAAATTTAAAATCTCGTAAGATCATATGAGATAATTGTAAAAGTGACCGCATAACCCAAAATCATTTTATACGTTACAAGTGGACCGGCTTGTTGTCAACAATTGCAAAGAGAAAGTCTGAAATGAATTTAAACTCATTACTATGTCTGAGGTTAGCAAGGTGACACCAGTCCAATAATTGATTCAAGCTCTAATAAAGCTATACAGCATGCCATTTTTTAAAAGTATCCAGTGGTGAGAAGAATTACACGATGATCAGCTATAGGGAAATCATTGTGTGGTAAACGTACTGAGAATATATACATGTACTTATCCCGAGAAAAGGAAAAGGATTCTCATAAAAGAAGGTCAGCTAGATGCTAGTCAATAACTGTTCAAGACATTATGTCCAAAGTGATCAATGTAGAGAACTAGTTCAGGGCTACTTTTCCTACTCCCAAAGCTGAAGCACTTTTCAGTCCCATATCCTTAATTGACTCTTTTTGCATTAGTCACATCAACTTGATTAAAATACTCCATCTATCCTACATAAGGTGCACAATATTGGATAGTGATATCTCACCTTCTGACCTGCCACTTGCATAACACAATTTTTCTCTAGTGTTTGTTTTGATATCATTCTCCCAGCAAAATATGCAATCAGCTGAAAATTTTGGAATAAAAGTAAAGCAGCATCAGTAACTGAATTCATCAATTGCTAAGCTGATGTCTATAGTTTAGCTAATGCAATTGTTGCACGACTAATTACAGTAAAAGAAGGGCTACAGTTGATCTTTTAGTCTGTGCGCATACTGTCATATATAGGCACCATTTTACCAAGCTATTGGCATTTCACAAATCATAATCATTTTATGTTTTGCTGTTAAATCGTTGAAAAACAAGAGACAAGATATGCATGTACAAGCTTGAAGAGCTAGAAATAGTTTCGTATGTTTAATGCTGTCCATCTATTTCCATGTCTTCTTTTCTCATCTTGAATTGCAAAAAAATGCAACTTCTGACAAATTTAAGGTTTCTATATAAAGCTTTCACTTGCTATTATGTCACACTCTGGCATCATTGTGGTTTGCAAAATCAGATCATTACCTCTGTTTCTTTACTCATTTATGTTTGTTTTATCTTTTCTTTCAATTTGTTTACTTATTTTTTGTGAGCTTACTCAAAATTGTTTGAC
Source organism: Coffea eugenioides (assembly GCF_003713205.1). Lineage (NCBI taxonomy): Eukaryota > Viridiplantae > Streptophyta > Magnoliopsida > Gentianales > Rubiaceae > Coffea > Coffea eugenioides. The sequence goes on from NC_040036.1 coordinate 69,805,361, forward strand.
TGGAGAGTAACAACAACAACAGGAGTGAATTCTCATATTTTATTGAAAGTTCTTGTTTGACATGAAATAAGTTGAGGTGATTGTTGAAGGTGAACAAAATTCAATAAAAGTAAAAGTATAGGGATTAGATTATGCAAAGAAGATAATCAATGAAATCAGCTTTTAATGTCTGCAAACACTGATTTAATAGTAAGGATAAGACTACCTCAACAACTGAATGAAAAAGTAAAACTTTTGACTGATGATAGTGACGACATGTCTGGGAGAAGCAATAAGGCCAGAGGAAAACTCAGCTTGGCAAGAGAGAGTAATAAGTTAAACAAGTCCACCAAACAAGCAAAGTTTACTTTATATCTGAAAGTGGTTTCAAGTTCTGAGTGAGATTGACAGAACAGAATTTTAGAAATTTTTATGGGAAGTTTGGTCGTGCTAAAGTTGCCACAATTTTTTCCCATTACCTGGTGCAGTTAAACCTGATTTGATGAGGACCTTCTCCATCTTCTTGCCACAAGTGCAGGGTCCAAGAGCTTTATGTTACTGCTCAAAAAATTTCTAAGCTAAAATGATTGTTCCTATCAAATCTTGCTTTGGTGTAAAATTTGAATGATCAAGATTAACAGGTGCCATGCAGTCTGTCTTCTGCCTAAATACCAGGTACTTGAGATAGACAATTGCCCTGAGAATTTTTACTCCCTCTACCTCCAAAGTAAAACCTCAATACCATCAACTTCTCACTTTCTGGACTTTGGCATCCAGACATAATAATTACACCCTTATTATTTCTCTGTGTGGTAAAACTTTCCTCTCAATGGTTAAGCTTGGGAGGGGATAAAAGAGTTAATTAACATGCTCAAATTCAAGTAGATACCAAACAAATCTCCTTCAAGTGCAGACCTGACTGCCAGGGAATCGGCTTAATGTTAAACCTAGTAGAGTTTTCTTAAGATAAAAAGTCTCAGGACGAATGTAGAGAAGGTGGCCAGATGGACAGAATATCTGTCCTAGGAGTAGTAGTCAAGCTATCCTCAAGGTTGGTTTAGGGCATACTCAGTTCTGTTAGATAGTAAAAGATGGCTTTTGAGACCTTTCTTAGACATGTTAAGCAGCTCTGATGTGTCTCCTAGAGAAAATAAATAGGTAATGATTACAGTTCTAACACTTCTTCCTAGATCTAAGAAGGCATGTCCCAAAGTGCACTTGCCAACATTCTTGGTTCAGAAAAAGGAGAGAGAGAGAGAGAGAGAGATTACATTCTGAACTCCAATAGATGTTCAAGGAACCAATTAATGACTGCATTCCAAAGGAAAAGGGGTCAATGGACTCTATCACCTATAAGAACTGACAAAGTTAATACCTCATCTCCTAATGGTTGTAGCTTCTGCCTTTTTCCAAATTGGTTATCGCCACTAATGTTCGTCCAACTACCTGGAATAACCTGCAACAAAGGTTACCATCCGTCCAATGCGACACTACTTTCATTACTTAGAATGTGCAATATAGGGGGGACAAATTGAAACCAAATCTCAGCTACCTGGCCTGCCCATCCACATTCATCCGTAAAACACCTCCAGATTGCCGAAGTTCTAAGGCAATGAGATTGAGCAAAAATAAGGTACCATTCATCAGTAGCAGGAAGTCATGCAAAAGACTACTGAAGGAACTTACCTATCTGGGGTGATATGAAAGGATAGACTCCTCACCGATGATCGTCCACCTTTACACTGAAAAGCTTTGCGGTTAATGCAGAACATCAATGAAGAAGAAGCCAAAACAGCCCGACCAAAAGTAAAGTTCATGATAGACTGTTATTTCTTAGAAACTGATATAGTATATTGACCTGTAAAAGCTTACAATAAAGGATTTTTACTCCAAAATAGGGATGAATTACACGTTCTAGGTGCCCAGCTACTACTAAAAGATGCAAATGGCATTCAGACAGCCTATGAATTGCTTTGTGCAAATTATTACACATAATATCATATGCATTTACAGCTTGAAAACGATAATCCCATTCATATACTGCCTCTCAATCCCAAATTCTTGTGAAGAGATAATCTGGTGAAATGTTTTGATCTCTGAAATGAAGCCTAATTGAACTCCATGATTTTCTTTTAGATTTTAATGGTAGAGCTCTCCTGTTATCTAAACATACACCATTATTATCTTAAACTTTGTAGTGCCCTTACCCTTGAGCTCTGGCTGTAAGCAACAATTGACCTAGAGTGACACAATTTAAAAAATGAACTGAAGTGACTGAATAATCTTAGAGCTCAAACAGAAATGTAGAAGGATTACTGGATAAAGAAAATTCAGGGACTCAAAAGTGGCAAGAAATATTTGGAATTTCAATATGATTCCTAATATCTGATATCGTTTGTGACAAAACAACGTTATTGCTTATTTTCTCAAGGATACTATGATTTATGCATCAAGCATCTATTATTGCCAATTAATTCTTTAAAAATTTCTCCTGTCCAAGTTTACTTCAATGTTTTGTGATTGTTAGTCATCATTAGATGGTTATTCTAAGCACCAGAAAGCTGTTTCCTACATTAGCATCATAATTATCTCCCTAATGAGCTTGTTTAACTCAGATATTGTTTATTCTGCAAACCTTTTCTTTTCTTTTGATGGCACAAAATCCTTTCCTTTTGCTTCAATGTACATTCAGGAGCTTCTTGGTTTCTGACTTTCTATCTTGTCACAAACGGAAGAGTTTACATTGAGTTTAGTGGTAAAAGGAATTAAATATTTTTCGGCTCCAATGATAAAAGTTCCATTTTTCTGCCAAAAAAATTCACCAAAAACATTTACAATCACTTCATATTGTTATCCCAATCAATGCACTTTTTCCTTCAAATTTCACTATTTACATGAGAAAAAAAATGTATAGAAGATTACAAAAGGAGACAGGGGAGACATGATCCCTTAAGCTAATGAAGGATAACATAATCATCAATTAACTTATTAATCAACTAGTTAAGCATGCTTTCTCTTAGGCTGCAAATATCTCCACAAAGTCAAAGGAAACTACTTCCAAACAGCAATAACAATTCAAGTAAGACCAAGAATTCAACAATCAAATTACAAAGAACATTATCAGGTTTGCAAGCTCGATACCTTGGGGCAAAACAAGAGATGATACTGGCCAGGTGAACAAGAATTGTAGTAATTGAGACCAACTTCATCAAGTTTCTGCTTCAATTCAGAATAATCACTGGATTCCTCCTGTTCATGATTCTTGTCCTTAAATTCAGCTGAACAAAGAAACCCAACCAACAAAATCAAGAAAATGAAGAACAACAAGATAGAAAACTATAATCGGATTGACACACGATAGAACCAAACTAACCTCCAGTCTTTCTTTGAGAAATAGAACGAAACCCATTATTGTATAATGAAATTATTGAAATGGGTTTGACAGGGGAGGCCAAATAGATGAGAGGTTGGACTTTAAATTGGTGGGAAGTAAAGGGATTAAGCGAATAAACACTTGGAATAATGGCAGTGATGCTATCTTGATGTAGTATTGTTCTTGAGGGAAGAGGCATTTGATTTGAAGAGTTTTCACCTGTGTATCCTTTCCATTGAGTTTTCAGATTTGCTGAGAGAGATAACAGCAGCCTTATCCTTCTTCTATCTTGCTGTTCTCTTCGGGATTGCTGTTATTTTTTTTGGCTCATTGTTGATTTATAGCGGGAACCGGGAAGAAGGTAATGAGACTAATTTGTTTGGTTCACGGGATGATACAACAACTAATTCTAATCCTATGTCATTTTTTTTTTTTTTTTTTTTATAATTATGTCATTTCTTTGATAATTCTAATCCTATGTCATTTCTTTTTATTTTTTTATAATTATGTCATTTCTTTGATAATTCTAATCCTATGTCATTTCTTGTTTGATTGCATAATTTGGAGGATAAAATAATCCCGCAAGGGCAAAGAATCCGTAGCTGTCTCGACTGTGCTACCGGAGGCTTGAGGTGATATGAGTTTTTTTGTTTTTGTTTTTTGGTAATCCGGAACATGTCTCGAATCGAACCCTTAGGATGGCCCCATGTGAGTCACAGGATTTAAATCTAGGGTAAGATTTGAACCTAGGACCTCAAGGGTTCTTAAAAACTCACTTACCGCTGATATAAGTTATTTCGAGATAAGTAAGAGGTGAAATGATAGAGAGGTGGTATGAGTTATTGCTAGAGATAAGTAAGTGGTGAAATAATGACAATTAAAACTTATTTACCTCTACTATAATAGGATAATGCTTTCGCTGTAATATTATCTAATTTTTGGACTAATTTGCACCTTTTAATCATATAATAAAATTTTGGATGAATTTGCACCTACTAATAAAAAATTAAGTTTTGGACCAATTTGCCCATATTAATGATATATCATAATTCTGGACCAATTTGCCCATACTATTAACAAAGCTAAACTTTTTACTCATTTGCCCGTATTAATGAAATAACTAAACTTTTGGAAAAATTTGCCCTTGCTAATAAAAAAATTTATGTTTTGAACTAATTTGACCAATTTAATGAAATAACTAAATTTGGACTAATTTAGCCCTATTATTAATAAAATAAAATTTCTACTAATTTGGCCTATTAGTTAATTATATAACCATATTTTCTTGATCGATTTTAATTCATAAAAGGTTGGACACGTAAATTGAGACTTGTAACGCATAGGTTTGAACGCAGCCCAAAGCAAAAGACTTAAACACATAGGTTCGGCTCGGAACCGTACAAAACTTAATTGCGGGTGTTCTTTACAAATGTCAAACTCATGTTCAAAGTACACACACATAACCGTTTACAAGTGAAGTGTGGACTTATCAAAACCCATTAACACCTCTATTTGTAGGTTCGCCAAAAAATGGTCTATAAATAAGTAATCCCAATCTTTTTTTTTTTAATCTCCAACCAAACACATAATGAGGCTATTTTTTGAGACTTCATATCTAACAAAAAGCCAACCAAATACTGGATAACAACATTAATTATTGAGGATGACTCAATCCAAGATGAATAATTTGAGGATAAATAATTCCCTCTCATCTTTGGGGGTTCACGACACAAAAGAAAAAGAAAGAGAAAAAATTTATAAGAGAAAACTTAAGGAATAATTTGAGAAACCTTTCTTGAGATTTTTAACAATTTCACTTACCTCCCTTCAAGTTTGAATAATTACACTAACCTCCCATAATGCGGTCAAATATGACTAACCTCCCTTCAAAATTGTAAGAATGTGGAAATTAAGTTGAAATGGCTTGTTGAGTTTGTTAGGATGCCGTTTGCAATGGTTGCAACGTGGATAATAGTCATGAGCGAGGTTTTACTCTTTCTAACAAAGAGGTATTTTAGGATTTTTTTTTTAGACAATTTTAATATACTGGATCTATTTTGTTACTAATAGAGTAATAATAAGGGAAGTAGGTATAATTTTTTAAACTAGAGGGAAGCTGTCTGCAATAGTCATAAACCTCAAAGGAGGTTTTTGAAATTATCCCACTTAAATTATAAGAGAAAGTTTGTTTGAGTTTTGAAAATGAATAAAATGATTTTAGATATATAAGGTAATAAAAGTTTGTTCGACAGCAGCCTACACGTTTCTCTTCAAAAAACATTTCTAATCTATAGCTCGATTTTTATCCTTCTAAATCCGTTTATTTTCTTTCGTTTCTATTCTACTAAAAAACTCCCAAACGAGTGCGAAGTTGAGTTTCTTGTCCTTTTGTTTCTCTTTTTGCCCAAACCTCTCCATCCAAACAAATTGTAAAGATGTTTGATAGTGCTTAAACTTGTTTGAACCCTTAATAAATCAAGCCTAAATTGTCGATAACAGTTTGATTCATTTATATCCCTACTTATAATAACTGTCAATCCAATCATGTCAATGAACAATTGGAATCTCAAGTGTTCAATTAGTTTTCATAACTTCCAATTTTCCTTTTTCATTGTGTCCATTCCATCATAACTTGTTGAACACCTCATAGTAAGATTAGGGATTTGGACAAGTGGGAGAGGAAAAATTCGCGCCCAATATATGAATCCGTTCAATAAAATTATCCGAATATGCATGTATGTGAAAGTGTTGATTTTTATATGTTAGTGTCAGTGTTCCAATCAAACAAAATATATAAATTCAAATCTGTCAAGATTAGTGAATAGCTGCACAAAAATAACATACCCTACCCAAAAGTACTTTAGTCAATATTGGCTCATAGCTGGCTTTTAGTTGGTCACAACCCTTTTTTTTAATATATAATTAGGAGGGATCGAATTCGAAATCTCTCACTTACACTTCCTTTTCCTGAACCACCTAACCCATTCCTCAGATGCTCACAACTTTGAAAAGTTTGAGTACAAAGAATTATTCAATACTGATTCCAGCATTGAATAGATCGGGGGATAGGAAAATTTGTCACACCACAATCTTTTCTTATTTTGTAGGTTGAGTAAGTGTTAAAAATGAGGTCAGTTGTGTCAATTGAGCGAATATGGCCATAGTGGCTGGGATGGATAACTTGTATACAAAAATTAGCAGTTCACCTTGTTAGTCTTCTTGGGCCCAAATAACTCAATTTTCTCCCATGAACTATTTGTGTCAACAGATTGGTTCCATCCAAAAGTTGAGATAATGGGTGTGAACCAAAAAAAGACTCATAAGTAGTTGTTAATGGAGTTGAAGTTACCAAATTTTGAGGTATCAATATCAATTTATGTCGATTGCTCTACATATAATTCCTCAAGCAGTATTTTCTAAACAAACCAGAGACAACCCAAATTGATCTTGTAAAAGATCCGCTACAGATTGACAATTCTGCAGGATCTTGTTTGTTAAGTGATCTTATAATTTTTTTTTCAGCCTTAACAAAATATTTTATATACATCTTTCGCCACAAATTGCAATTGAAGTTAACAAATAGCAATATTTGATTAAAACACTTTTTTTTGACAATGAATTTGAACAACACGATAACCTATTTGTACTTGCTTAATCATGAAATTTAGACACAACGAAAGAAAACGCCAAATATCATGAGATTTTTTTTTTTTTTTTTTTGTTATTCGTCGGGTGCATATTGCACCGGAAGAGCCACTTATTATGACAATTGGTGGAAGGCAATGTTTGAAACCTTGACTGATTTAAAACCTTGATCTCCTACCCACCAAGGCTTGGTGGTGGCCACCAGCTTTGGGCTGGTGGTTGCCAAATATCATGAGATTGATACACGAAAAAGCCATACTACCCTCTATGCTTCAACTTGAAATTGAGCAAAAACATGAGCGAACCCATTATTATAATGAAAAACCTGAAATGGGCTTGGCGGATGAGGCCTAATAGATGAGACGTGGGACTCTAAATTGGTTGACGCGAATTAAAACTTAGGCAAATGGGACCGGTATTATTAAGGTGTACGTAAGTTTTCTTGAGTGATGGTCACTTGAGGAGTTTTTTCTTTTCACTACAGATTTGTATGATTTTTCAATGGAATTTATGAACAGATAAGAGTACCCTTGTTGATTTATAGCAGGAACTGGGGAAGTAGAATTTGAAGGGTGGATTTTGCATTGGATGTACAAATCATTAAAAAAATCACATTTAATTGATAAATGAGCAGGAAAATGATGTAAGAAATTTATAATCTCTATTGTGGATTACCAAAACAATGAAGAGACAAACACAAGCAGCAACAATTATGTATCATCTACATTTTATTTAGGGATGATTTCACAAACCTTCCCTGAAATTTATGACAATTGTAGATAGCTCCCCTCTAATTTCGCGTAGTACAGTTACCTCCCTTGGTAACTTAAATGACTACTATACCGTTAGCATTATTCTATGTTTAAAAACAAAAGTTCAAAACAAAAAGGAAAAAAAAAGGCACTTAAATTTTATAGTTTCTAGTTTTATTATTCCCTCAATTGAGTGCTATCAAATTTATGGCACAGCTATGCTATTAGTCTCTAAAATTACCACTTTTTTCTCCCTCACTCTCAATTATTTCCTCTCAACAATAGTACTATATGTAAAATTTCCACTTCCAATTATCATTTATCAAAAGTTGCGTCGGGTTTAAAAATTGAAAACTAGATAGAAGAATGACTCCTCCATCTTAGAGAATTTAATTTTTTTTTTTTTACCTTTTTAATAGTTGTATGGTTGTTTATTCGACTGCGAACGGTAGCTAATTGCTTGAGAATGTTGTTTGTGCCGACTATGCTTGATATTTTAGAAAAGTTTTCCATAACTTGCCTCTAAAAATAGGAGATCGTACAAAGTTTCTCTTCATGCCGCTTTGGAAAAGTTTTTCTCTTTTATTTTGTTTGTTTGCCAAGTTTGGAGGAGGGCTTACTTATTTATTATTTATTTGAATAAAATTTGGGACTGGCATTCCTCTCCTATATACGGGGTTTGTTAAAAAAAAAAAAAGTTTGATAGAGGGCATTTTAGGACATTCATATGATATATTTTGCTTACATCATTAAATTGGGTTTTTGTGTTGGTGTCAACATGTAAAGAGTTAACACCAATTTAGTGTTAATTTTGTGTGTTTTCAAATTTGCCCTTAATAATAGTCTATTGTACAAATTACACTTTATCCCTCTATGATATAGCTAAATTTCACAAAATCCCTCTATAGTTTTAAAAACTATATATAATCCTCTTATAGTTTGAATTTAAGTGTCAAAGTGACGGAAATGATCATCCGTAACGAAACCTATAAAAATGTCAAAATTACCCTTGTTTAAAAACTAAAATGGTTGAAATGACTAAAATATATAAATATAATATGCATGACACTCTAATCCCGTATGATTTTATATTTTACTGTGTAACCTCCCCATAGTTTAGTGCTTTACCATATAAACTCCTTATGGTTTTCAATATATACACATAACCCCTTTATGGTTAATAAATAATTTTCAACTTTACATAGGGGTATTATTGATATTTTAGTTGACTCCGTTATAGATTAAATTCCGTCACTTTGACACTTTAATCCAAATCATAAGAGGGTTATGTATAAATTTTGAAACTATAGGAGGGTTATGTAAGAAAATACTAAACCACAGGGAGATAAAATGTAATTTGCCCTAGTCTATTTGTACATTTTATTTATGTAAATGTCAATTTTATGTATGTATTATAAAAATATAAAACCAAATCTCATAAAAAATAATTTCAACAAATATCTTTAAAATTTTTAAAAATATTTACTTATTGTTGCACACGCATTGAGTGTGCCTTAATCACTAATTTGAAATCAGTGGGTAGCTTCATGTAATTGTCGTACACCCCATGAGATGTTTGTGAAATTATTCCTTTTTATTTAAGTTTGTGCATCTCAAAATTACAAGGTTTAATGATTATTTCATTATAAATGAATTTTCAGTTATTTTGAGGATTAATGCTAGTTTTTTTTTTCCGTTGTTACTATTTTCAGTCTATGTTTCGCCTCTTGCATAGTACTAGCGATGATGGCAAACCTGATGTTAAACGAAGCATTAATTAATATCTCTTTATAACTAATTATGAAAGTTTATTTTGGTGATAGGATTATGGATTTTTGTGTTTATATGTGTCTGTACTTTACTTTATCTTTTTTCCTTCCAAAACTAGGTAGATATAGTAGTTATCACAACTATCCATAGTTGATGCCCCAAAGTTATGAATAGTGAGGCAAAAAAAAAAAAAAAGATTAAAACAAGGAGAGACATCACGCCATACACCAAACAGATGCTTTCCTGTAGATCAAGCAGTGACCAATAAGCCTTAGCAATCTGAAAATTTTTCTTGAGATGAAAACTATTCTTGAGTTACCTTAATTTGTAATTTGTGGCTTAATTTTTTTTTGCAATGATCAATATCCAGCACGTTTCTTAGGCAGAAAAACATCCACGAATTCCATCTCATGATAACTACCAAGTATTGGATGAGACTCTAGATCACAACTGAATTCCATGTCTAGAATTGCATCACTTGCCCCTTTCCATTCTTAACCGTCAGTAAGTGCTAGAACGTGCAAACATGGCTTTATATGAATCAAACTGTTGTCTTCCGCAATCAGAAGATCAAACAGAAGTTTGGCAAATGCAAATAGTAAAGGAAAAACAGCACTAACTCAAAAAAATGGCTTCCTTTTCAGCAACTCTTTTTCTGATCCTCTCAGTATTTTTGGACTCAATTGTACCCATCATTTGCCCCTCAGTCATAGAAGACCTTAACAACTTGAAACCACCGCCAGACTTCAACGCAACAATCACAAACAATTGCATCAACAACCCTTCACTGAGATACTGCAATGCTACGCCTTTTGATCTTGAAGAAATCTTCAAGTCCACCATTGTTGCTAGCCATTTGTGTAACATTTCGCATAATCCAAACTGCGTTGAATCATTCCCTAAAATAAACCTTCACAAGAAACCACACTTAGCTCCTCTTTATCTGTCTTTCACTTTCTTCTGGAAATACTGTCCCTTAACCATCACATACATTGATATTTCGAACAATTCCTTGAAGGGGAATTTCCCAACTGATATCTTTTACTGTTCACAGATTCGTGATCTTGACTTAAGCCATAATAATTTCGTTGGTGATGTTCCTGTAAAAAACCTTTCTTCGCTTCCTAATCTCACTTTTCTGAATCTTTCATACAATCATTTCTCAGAAAGTGGAAACTTGGATTCTGAGTTGTTTAAACGTTTTAATTCTACGAGTTTTATTCATTCTGGTATTTTCCCTGATCATAGCAAGTTTAGTTTTAAAGTTTTCTTGATTCTGGTGGTTTTACCTATCTTTGTGCTGGTAATGGTGTTTTGTTTATGCGTATTGTGCTCTTCGCGACTGGATATATTACCTGGGTGTTTCAGAAGGAGATACGAGTTCACACCATCAATGCTAAAGGCAGCAACAAAAGGATTTTCCAAGAAGAAATTGGTAGAGAAGACAAGTTCAGTTGATGTTTATTATGGGATTTTGAGAGATGGAACTGAAGTGAGAATCGAGGTATACAATGAGAGTCTTTCAAGAGAAGATGCTCGCAGAATATTTGCTGAAGGATGTAAGATTCTTTCTCAACTAAGGCATAAGAACTTAGTTAGAGTATTGGGATGGTGTGATACGCGCAGATTAAGAGCCACAGTTAGTGAATGGAAAGATGGAGAGAATGTGGAGACATGGCTTAGAAATGCTAATCCATCATGGAAGCGCAGAATGAAAGTAATGGTTGGGATCCTTCAAGGAGTGCGTTATCTTAATGAAGAATGGCCTCAAGTTGAGTGTGATCTTAAGACTAAAAGCATTTTACTGAATGATGATGGAGAGCCCTTAATATCAAGGTTCAAAGTGGATGATGGTGACAACAATACCAAGAGTAAGTAATTGCCTTATCTTCCATATATAGGCTTAATATTTGCCTATTTATAAACCATATATGTGCTTAATACTTTGCTGTTTGCAGGAATATTCAAGTTTGGCTTGTTTATACTGGAGATGGTATCAAATATGAGGCCAATGGAAGAAGTTGAGAGTAGTGAGGCTGGTTTTGTTCAGTGGTTTAGACTTCACTACCCTCAGAACTTTGAGAAATTGATTGATGAGAAAATGAAAATGAAAGAAACAGTCGTTGATCAAGCCAAAGAAGCAATTGAACTGGGGCTGTTGTGCACTGATCTATCAGGGGTCCGTGAGCAACCAAGCTGGGACCAAATCTCCTATGTGCTGTCAAAAAGTTCTTGCAAGGCCTTGGCGGGTAGCGATCACAGAAGATATCATCAGGTGGATGGAAGGAGGAAAGCCAAATTCTTGCAAACAGATGAGTCAGATGATGAAATTCGGATGGATCCGCATTCAAGTGTTGATCATAGAAGATTTCTGGTTGTATAGTTGGTCACCAGATGACAGGTGTATACAATCAAGTAGATGAACATTAACTAGCATGAAACTATGTGATTGTTGTTTGATTTGGATTATATCATGGTGTATTATTGACTTATATTTGGAATACTATCGTGCATCAGATGCAAAATAGCTTTTCTTTTGGAAAGATTCTTGATTAATTCTCTAACATTATCAGACTTGGATAATGTCCCCTAACCTAACTTGTGCTGCATAGCAGAGTCAACAGAAGACTCGCCAGATTCTGGTCGAAGAAAGAAGATTACCTCTTAGGGTACGTTTGGTTCTACAGAATTGGAATTGAATTAGAATTGAAATTCTATAGAATTTGAATTCTATGAATTGGAAATCCAAATCCTTGCAATTCTTTCGTTTGGAAAATGCATAGAATTGATACGGAATTTATTTGAAATTCCAAATTCTTTGTTTGGATGAGAGAAGAATTCATTAGGAATTAGAATTGTTTTCATGAAACATTTGCTTACATAAAATTTTTTTTTTCTTTTTTTTATATAATAATTTCTTTTTTCTTACATTTAGCTAATTTTTACAAAAAAATTAAAGGAAAAAACCAATTTGTACCTTTAATAATTTACTTTTTCTTGCATTTAGCTAATTGTTACTCAAGCTTTAATGAAAAATGCAAATTACTTCCTTTTTTGGCAAAATATCAGCCAAAACCCCGAATTAGCTAAGATATTCAGGCAAAATTATAACCAACAATGACAATATAAATAGAAAATATTGCAACAATGATAATATAAATCGACACCTGCATATCAAGAACAGAATACTTGTGCTAAATTGCTTGCTTAAACAACCATCATAGATATAGAGGTTATATACACTGTAGTGGAAAAGTAGCCCCCATTTCTGGCTACTTTAACATTGAAATGGTTTGTTAGCAATCGAAACTTTTGGCCTCTGGAAGCAACACCAGTCCTAGCCATTAGTAGTCTCTTGGCATCTGAAAAAAGCAAACATTGATACAGCCAAATATTGATATAATCCATGACTACTATAATGAAAAAAGTAAATTACTAGTCCTTTCTAGCTTCAAAGGTAAGACAAGAATTCAACCAATTGTGGATTTCAAAAACACAAAACAAAGGAACCAAGCCATCAACTTCAACATTGAAACACCAAGGCACCACCACTTTTCTCCTCCTTGCAGACCTACGCAGGCCATCAGTTCACAATGTTTCCATGCCAGGTAAGGGTGACTGTAAAACGGCATAAGCTCAATGCTAAATTAAGACCATTTTCCTTTGACAAATAATACTTGAATAAGGACACAACGACCATTTTGCTTTAGCTGTAGAGCAAATGTACCATTTTCACAAGAAATGAAGCACCTGCCTCTAGCTTTTCCTCTTGCTTCTTAATATCATTCTCATCTAATATTCAGCGCCTTCCAAGAAATTTGACGGGGTCACTAATTTGCTACAACAAGTATACAATAATCTCACCTCCTTTAAAGAACAAGACACTGCACCTGGTGTGAAAAGTTAACAAAATAAGGAAGTAGAATTAATAGGCTTAATCATGGGAAATTGCAGTTATATCCAAGGCTTACATACAGATGTTACTCTACAAGCAGTTAGTTTAAGTTCTTGTTCAAGTAGACCAGGCTCTGCTTCATTTAATTGGAGAAAACCTCTCTCCACTACCCTGTAATAAATTCAATCGTGGGATTATTTGTAAAAGTCATTACCGTTTATAACATACCTTGTCGCTAATTTTATCATACACCAAGTGCTACACAGCTACTGTTACAGGACTTTTATCAGATTTTGCATGGACATCCGACTGCAATAATGCTTTCTGCACAGAGTTCCAAGTGCTACACAGGTCACAGACAAAACTTAGTGGAGAAGTGTAAAAATACATAAAACTTTGACTGATGAAGATGCATATAACTGAAAATTTGATAATGCAAAACTCGGGGGTTTCTGCTCATGTAAGTTTCTGATGTTGCCGTATTGAAATCAGAAGAGGAAATCAAACACGTAGCCTACTTTCATATGTCATACAATATAACGAGTTACTTTTAAACAGTGAACAGAATTATTTTCCTGGTGCAAGTCAGTCTAAGAAATTAGAAAGGAGAAGTAGAGTTCTCCAACATACCAGAAATTAATTTGCAGAAAATGCAATACAGAATATATTAAATGAGCTATCTGTGCTATTTCATCCCTAAAAAATGTGATTGAAATTTGTGAAGTAAATTTTTTTACTTCATCACATTGGGTGTGTTTGAATTGGAATTGGAGCCCCAATTTCAATTATTGTGTTTGGGTACTATATTGTGTTTTGAGAGATGGGTGTCAAGTAGTACAAAAGGTAGGTAGTACCAATAGAAAATTGGCTAGTTTACACCAATCACATAGTAAACCACTGTTTGGCTAAACGGCCATTAGTGGATTCCATCACAGATCTTGTAGCGTGCTTTACGAATTGCAAATCATTCATAACTTTCAAACAATCTATTTATTACTGCTTCAAAATACATGTGCACACAAAGTATATAGAAACTAAAAAAGAAGCCTAAACTGAGGAGAACCATTAATTTATTTACAAAAGTTGCATCTTACCCCAACTTTCAAGAAGTCAAAAACAAAATTTTGTTTCTATGGAAGACAGCATCAGATATACTGAGCCAGAGAAACAGGTGCAAAGGAACTTCTTTTGTCATTATATATCTGATGAACAAGACAAGAAATGAGCCAAACAAAACTTGAACAAGTCCACCTGAACAGAAATGGATATGAAAGATAAAATGGATATGGTTTCGTTTCTGTCTTGTTATTGGGGATAGCTCAAACAAACTGAAAAGAGGGATCTTGCCGTTGAAATTTTCTACTGTATAGCATTTTCACCTTTTGTTTTTAAAATATCCACAGCAAGTAAAGGTCATAAATTTAGTCCAGAATTACAAAAACTTAGAAACAACCCATAAAACATTAATGCCAGCAAAATCACTAAAACGCTAAAAAAAACCCGAGAATCACATCGAAACAGAAGAAAAGGCACAACATTTGAACTTACTGTGAGAATACCAGAAGCCCAAGATCCAAATCGCTTATCCTTGAAGCCACCAGAAAGGAGAAGCAAAGAAAAAGATTGAAATCCACCAGAGGCAACTAGCAAGCTGTAAGTTCCCCCAAAGGCCAAAAGGCAACAGCAGAGCGGAGCAGAGCAGAGCACTCGGAGTAGAGCTTTTAGTTGTTACCTTCTGGACTGAAGAACCCAGTTCGAGAAAATTAGGCACAGGTAAGTAGAGAGCACTCGGAGCAGTCTTGTGATTGGTGAGGTGATGGGTTGATGCGTGGCAGGAGTGGTGAAGGGTAGAGGGATGGCCGGAGGAGCAAAGGGCAATGGGGGAGACGGTGGTGGAAGAGGCAAAATGTTAGGGTTGAGGTGGAAGCGGCAGTGGACATCAGAGCAATTGTGCTGAGGAAAAGCGGTTAATTAGATAGAGAAGGGGACGCGAATGAACTTGACCCGATTTTTATTTTTTACCCACGTTGGATCCGCGTGTAGACCCGTTTTTGAGGGTTTAGATGTGGAATTGGAATTAGAATTCTTTTGGTCTGATAAAGAATTCAACTCATGGAATTGGAACCTCTTGGAATTAGAATTCAATGCTAATTCTATGGAAAAGGCAGCATTCAAACACAAGAATTAGAATTGGGGTTCCAATTCCAATTCTAAACCCCAATTCTATGGGGTACCAAACATACCTCGTTTGGTTCCCCATAGAATTGGGGTTTAGAATTGGAATTGGGGTCCCAATTCCAATTCTTCAGTTTGGACACCGGCAATGCCAGAGAATTAGAATTCAATTTGAATTCTACGAGCCATCAATTCCACAAATTCAATTCTTTGGTAAGACCTAAGAATTACAATTCCAATTCCATAATTTCACCTTCTATTCGGGTTAGTACGCGGATCCTAATGGGTAAAAAATTAAAATCGGGTCAACTATGTGAGCAGCCCTCTCTCGCGATCTAATTAGTCACTTTTCCTCAACTGCAAGTGCTTCTTCTGTGCGTCATCCCCTTCACCGCCACCCTAACATTTTGTCTCTTCCACCACCGTCTCCGGCATCGCTCTGCCACGCATCTACCCATCACTTCAGCAATCGCAAGACTGCTCCGAACTGGGTTCTTCAGTCCGGAAGGTAACAACTAAAAGCTCTCCTTTGCCTTCGATTTTTAACTTTGCAGCATTGAATATTGAATTCTGAATTTCTTTGACTGGCAAAATCTTTGTACAAGAGAGTGATTTGATGTCTTTCTTCAAGAGAGTTTGGTTAATTAATAGGGAATTGGACATCTTAGGGGATTTTCAGGGGCAACAGGGTGAGTGAAGTAAGAGGATTGGATATGTTTTAAGAGTCAGTTTTCGGCGGCTGGTGAGCAGACAGAGTCACATGATGGTTCTGGACATCCGACGATTTGAATTGTGTTGTGGGATTTGGATTATGATCGATATTTGTTTTTTTATTTAAAGAAAAAATAAATTTACTGCTGCTACTTATGAATCGCATTTGCTCCCCTAATATTCGTGAAATTAATTAAATAATAATAATAGCAAATGGAATAGTAGAGGCTTTTTGAAGGATGAGTTGATGAGGATTGAGTGAGTGGCTTACCGCTTACTCTCACGGTAGAAACAGAAGCTTGCGAAGGCTTCTCTTGCTTTCAATTGCAAAAAGTGAGTGTTTTGGGATTCTGATGATTCTGATCCTGGATTGCATTATTTACAGACATTCTGCATACAGGGGGCTCTGAATGATTAAAGTAGTTATTTGCCTCTGTATTTGAACTTTTAAGCTTGCTCCTGATGCTGTATTTACATAACATTTCTTGAATTTGACATAAAAAAAACACTACTAGTATCCAGTTTTTTCCCCCTTTTGTTTGTGGCTTTGTAATACATTGTTCATGGTTCTTTGTAGATTGAATATTCAAGAGATAATTTATAGGATCTACATTCACATTACAGGCAGAAAAATTATCTCATTCAAAAACGTTTTGTCTGCAAAAAATTACTGCTACAAGTTTAAAATTTCACTGCATTATAATGATTCGACCTCTAAACATCAGGAAGTGGCCTTGGCTAAGAACCTGACTTCGTGAATCATATCCACATGTTTAAGACTGATGATGGATGAAATGCTGAATCCGAAGCTAAAGTATCCTCCTTCAAGACACTGAGATCATAAACACAGAGAATGCAGATTACACCCTTTTTTTGTGCTTCATATCCTGTATTTTGTGCAAGCAGTGTTCTAGTAAATTATCAATATTCTGCAATGTATATTATTTCTCCATCATCTAGATAAGATTAATGTCTCATATGATTTACGGAAACTTGTTCTTGTTTAATTCTTCTTGGTTTGAAGTACACTAAATTCTTGGTTTGAAGACTCATAGAAGGCTTTAGAAGGATTCTGATGTTTCTCGTAGCCAGTTAGTCTTGTTTCTAGAAAGAAAGCTTTGTCGGGACTTTTCTGTTTCTTTCTTTTGTTGCAGTGTGCTGGAAAATCCTTACCAGTAGAAGCTTTAAGTCACCAGAATAAGTTTAGGACATCTCCAAACTATTTTGTGCACATAAGTGATGATCTTAGCAACATCTCCAAATTGCTTTTGCAAAAAGGTTCCGTCCAAATAAGTCATCATAAGTTCTTCATTTAACATATGTATGGATTTTTCTGGTGCATATTTGCCTCTCACTTTTAGTTCTATAATGCAGTGGCTGTTGAATCTATTCTTAAGAACATGACATTGTGATGTTTTTCTGGTGCATATTTGCCTTAGATATGGCATCTGAAGCAACATCTCAGTCAAAAGGGAAAGGCAAAGGGTATTTCACTTGGACTCCTGAAATGGATCGTGTAATGGGCACCTGTTTTATTGACCAAATGAACCAAGGAAACAAATTGGATGGTAAATGTGCATGGAAGACAGCAGCCTACACCGTAGTAATGAATGCTTTATTCGATAAGCTCAATATATCTGTGACAAAGGCTAATATTTTATCTCGTTTCAAGACATGGGAGAAACACTATGACATCCTATACCCACTGCTCCAGTCATGTAACTCTGGGTCTGCGATAATATGGGACTACTCTAGAGGTAGAATTGATGTTCGTGATGAGGATGTATGGAATGCTCGAGTAAGTGAGAATCCAAAAATTCTTCCTTATAGAAAAAAAATTGTGGTCGAAAATTGGGAGGATATCTGTACACTATTTTCACAAGATCGTGCAAATGGAGAGGGTGCCCAAACTGTTTTTGAGGCTAATGTTGAAACTGAAGTTGAAGAGTCTGCTAATGTAGAGGAATCATTTGAGACTGATTCACGATCTTTAGAAGATGAAGTTATGAATGCACTGCTAGCTCGACAACGGTCAAAATCAAAAGCTTCATCTTCAACAAATGATCGTGGCACAAAGAGAAAACTAACGAGCTCTCAAGTACTTTACAAAGTGTTGGGACGAATGGCAGATTCACTGGATAAGTACTTAAATTCAGAATGCTCAAAAGTTACAACAAAAATGGTGGAAGATGAGTTATCTAAAATTGAATTGGATAGATTTCAATTGTTGAAGGGTATTGACTTACTTATGAATGACAGGACAAAGTATGACACTTTTTCTGGTCTCGGAGATGACTTAAAAAAGGATTGGCTATTGATGCACATTGGTAATTGATTTTTTTTTTTTTTTGGTAAGCTTCAGTTGAAGTTGTTTTTGTAGAAGAAGTTGAGCTGATTGCTGGACGCCCAAGTAGAGAAAGTAGAAGTTGTTACTACTCCATCGTGTATCCATGACTTTTTAAATTCTGATGAGTTCTTTGTTTTTTATGTAATGGATCAAAACAAGATTATAGAAAGATTCTAGGGAGTATTTCAGCTATTTTCTATCTGATTTTTGAGATTATAAGAATGGAACATTGGATATTTTGTCTATTCATAGCAATGTTGCTGCTGTTTATCAGAAGTTTGTTTCTTTTTTTGGCAGAGTATCTTTAGTAGAGAGCCTGGATGGTATTAGAGGGGCCTTTTGACTAGCATGCAGGGGGTGGAAGTTTTAAAATTCTACTGTTCTTTATGCATCTCAGCATGGCCAAACAAGGTCAGATGGATGCCGTGCATTGGGTGGGAAGTGGTGTGGGTTTTTTTTTTTGTTGTTGTTTGGGGGGGGGGGTTTGTGTTTGGGTTTGGAAGCATATTAGGTGGGAAAGGAATTAGGAGGTCTCTTTGTATTGCTCATTGACGTTCACTCTCCAGACTGGAATTGGCTCAGTTCATGGTTTTCAGTTTCACAAGGTATAAAGCTACCTAAACCAAATGATGCCTGTTGTTTGGATCATGTACTTGCCCAGTCCTTTTTGGTTATTATGGAAATCTTACTACCAGCACAATCATATTGGTATATTTGTACCTGTGCGATAAGAAATTGGCACTCTGAATATTGATTAGTGCTAGATTGGCTGTTTATTGCTGATTTGCTGGCTTTCTGATCAATTTTTTTTTTTTTTTTGTAGAAAAGGAACTAATTTGTTTTTTTTTCTCTAAAGCATTAGTAACAATTAGTTAAATGCAAGAAAAAAAATAAATTATTAAAGGCACTAATTGGCTTTTTCCTTAAAGCTTTAGTAACAATTAGCTAAATGTTAAAAAATTATTATATAGTAAAAAAGAAGAATTTTTTTATGTAAGGAAATGTTAGTTGGAAACAATTCTAATTCTTAATAAATTCTTCTCCCATCCAAACAAAGAATTTGGAATTCCAAATGAATTCTATATCAATTCTATGTATTTCCCAAACAAAAGAATTTCAATGTTTTGGAATTCCAATTCATAGAATTCTAATTCTATAGAATTTCAATTCCAATTCAATTCCAATTCTGTTGAACCAAACGCACCCTTAGTGTTTTCCAACAGATTTGCTGGAGTTACTTGTTGAAATTCCTTAATTTCTTTGTTAAATCTCCTCCCTTCCCATTAGGACAAACCTAATCATTTCTTCCCACTAAAATCCCTGCAAACGTTTTCCAACAAGTATAATGGAGTTACATTTATTTCTGTTTGTCCACTAAAAATTTCTCCGGTTTTTACTCTTAAAGCTTTTTTCTTAAAAATCTTGGAAAAGTCTGTATCCAAGTTTACAAAATACTAGCTTGCAGTATAGGGAGCTTTGAGCAAATGAAAAACTTGATATCATTCA
Organism: Coffea eugenioides; assembly: GCF_003713205.1. Lineage (NCBI taxonomy): Eukaryota > Viridiplantae > Streptophyta > Magnoliopsida > Gentianales > Rubiaceae > Coffea > Coffea eugenioides. The sequence continues at coordinate 69,825,514 of NC_040036.1, forward strand.
TGCTATCCCATAGTTTCACAGTTAGTTTAAGCATCTGTTAGCTTAGCTACGGAAGAAATAAGATTGTATTGATAAAGATCAGAGTTTCAATACCAATTGTATTTATACTAGCTTTACTTTTGAGTTAGAGCTTAGATTGATTTAGCTTCTGACCAATTCCTTTAGTTTGGAGATCCAAGAAGCTTGCAAAATCAACCAGTATGGGCAGGATAACTGACAGAATCCCAACCTCGGTAGATAGCTCTATACGAAAACTGGGAGAATGATGGACTCCAAATATCACCCTGTTTCACTGCATCCTACGAGGTTGTGACATGATCGAATGTAGGAGTAATAAGAGAAGGTGGAAATCAGACGTCTTTGCATTTGAATGCCAGAATTTGAGAATGAACTTCGAGGTTGGAGACACTTCCAGCCCTAAAATGTCATCAAATTCATGTAGATACTGCGGTGCAAATAAACAAAATTTGACACAAAAAGGACAATTTGAAACGGCAAGAACCTCCTTATGGATTATGTCTTAGTTTGGCAAGTGCAAATTGATTGGAATGCAAGCCCGCAACTCTTGGTGGGCGTTTTTATGTATGACTGCTTTGAATGGATTAAATGCCCGAAAGTTATAATAGACACGAACCACAGCAGAAGCAAGAAACGGAAGAAAGATTGATTACAATGCAGTGGTAATGATTGATTACAATGTCTTATGATAAGTAATCATGTCGTGTACTTTGGAGAAATTTTCAAAAAATTTCCAGATATGAATAGGTGAATCTCTTGTGCAGGTTTGACGAGTTTCCAAAATCCAATGTCTACCATTATCAGGACAAACAACCACATTACATGAAATAAGGCTCTTTTTGAGAGTTAGATGATCGAATTTTAAGATGCAACTCCTGACAAACCATGATGCGAACTAGGCATGTCATGGGTAGGATCTAGGTTGAATCCCTTTGATTCAGATCCAGACCCATTTAATTTAATTAGATTCAAATCCAGATTCAGACCCTTTTGGGTCTAAAAAAATAAGTCCATACCCAAACCCTTATGGATTTGGGTATCCAATGGGTATCTATGGGTATTTTCTAAACATATTAAAGTAAAAATGTATTTAAAATATATAGAGTTCATAAATAATATAAATACTATCCAATTTTTGTTTTCAAATAATAAAATTAACATTCAACAAGTTGAATGCAATATTGTGAATTCAAAGAAAGAATTATTATTGACTACTTCTATATATTTTCAAAGATTCAACTGCATCCACATCTAATATTTCATTTGTTTGCCTTAACATTTTCTCCTTTTCTTGAAAAAGTTTGTATCAATTACAATGACAACTAGAATTAGTTTTTAAAAAAGAAAACAACTGGAACATATATAAATATTTAGTCTTATTAAAAAAATGTAATTTTGTACCTCTTTTTCTTATTTAAACCTCAATGTTGGTAGATGTCTCGCAATCTAACACTGAAATAGTAAATGAAATAAAAGTCATTTGACTAAGGACCGATGGCAAATAAATAATAGAATAAAAAAAGTTATAAACATTTACTCATTTTTTTATTCAATCCAATCATCAGTAATCACTAATATTTCAACCATATCTAAAAGCAATTGGCACGAGTCTTATCAATCACCCAACCATCAATACTAAATACAAATTCTGATGTCATAAAATCTTATTGTATTCCATCCAATAGTCATAAAATATTATATTATTTTATAAATTTACTAATATATATTATTTAATTAAATATATATGGGTTTGAGTAAGATCTAGTATGGATCTGTATTTGGATATGGATTGTAGAAAATCAAACCCTACCCAGATCCACACCTCTTTCACAGGGTCCGGGTCTGGTTAGGGTTTGGATTTGAGAAATTAAATCCAAACTTTATCCAAATATATTGGGTCTGGGTTGGATCTGGATAAGATCCGATCCATTGACATGCCTAATGCCAACCATATAAAAATCTAATGGAGTCTTGATTTGCTGCAGAAAATCAGCCTTCGGCACTTTGAACATTTTGAAGTAACATTTTCATTGTTCGATTTGGTTTGTCACTTTGGTGTATATTGTAGACAAACAACATCCTAAAAGTTATTTAGTCTTTGGCACATTTACAAACTAAAGGAAAGTGAATATAAAATTTTCAATTTGAAACTTTCTTTCAGTGTTCATCCCTCGAGTTTCTATACCACCAATCTTAAAGCCATATTTTGCCTACGTCTGATGGCAAGTTCATTACAAAATTAGCTGCCAACAATGTCAAATTGGAGTAATTTGATGGCAGCGACTTCATTCGCTCGAAAAAGGCCGTTCACCTCGCAGATTTTCCTGAAGTGGGATGTGTTGGGAAAACAACGGCTATTGCATAAACAAAAGCTGCCAACGCACTGTCCAGGATTCCCTTTTGAAGATAGGAAGGACAGCGGAAGAGAAGAACTCGTATTCCTTAGTATTCCTCCCTAGTTGAATTGCCAATTTCATCCCTCAACTTTTTGTTTTCTTTAAAAAAAAAAACTATTTTTGTCGCTTAACTGGTTTATGAATCAATTCAGTCCCTCAACTTTAAATTCTATGGCCAATTAAATCCTTCTATCGTGGTCCGCTAAAACTTTTTGCCTTGAAATAGAAAAGTCACCAGCCACACAAGGGGTATGTTTGTAACTTCATGTAAGCCATCGTATTAAAACAAAAAAAAAAAAGAAAAATTGCTTGCTCAATAAAATTTGGGCAGCATTTTAGAGCAAGAAAACCAAGGGAAAAGTATGATTTGTTCCAATACTGTCCAAAATTTTCTTTTCTAGGGTTTTAATACAACGTCTTGCATGAAGTTCCAAAAATACCCTCACATAGCCGCAAATTCAAAAGGACCTAACCGGCGGAGAATTTTGTTTGAGGGATTGTATTGGCTCAAAAACAAGTTAAGGGATGAAAATGATTTTAAGTGAAGAAGTTGAAAGAGTAATCGGAGAATTGAAGGCCTTAATTAAATGACAATGGAAGTCGTGAAGAGAGTTTGGTGTCTCGGAGTGTGCCTTTAACAAATTGTTACAGAGTAGGGTTTTCTTAAAGAGCACACCTCCTTAAATGGCGGCGGCGGCGGCATTGGAAAATGAGGCCAAAACATGTCTGAGCCCGGGTTCGAACCGGGGACCTCTAGTGTGTGAGACTAGCGTGATAACCAACTACACCACCCAGACGAGGACATTGTCAACTGCCTACGTGATGACAAGTTTATAAAATTAGCTACCAACAATGTCAAATTGGAGTAATTTGATGGAGGCGACTTCATTCGTTCGAAAAAGGGGGTTCACTTCCTTTTGGTAGCATTGAAAGTGGCATAGGACTTGACTGATAATGAGATATGTTTGTTGGCATATCCTTAATTCAATGAGTGATGACTGATGACCCTTTTTATGTCTACCATACTATCAATACAATCAAGGAACTATGCGATAAATTGGAAGCCAAGTACATGCATGCACCAAGATGCTACAAGTAAAAAGTTTTTTGGTTACCCTTTTAGTAATGGGGAATCTTTGATGGAGAATGGAAAGCACATGTAGGGATGACATTGGTCATGCACCCTCAAAAATTCTCTTAGCAAAGTGTAACCTACTCATCTAAGTTTTTTTTTTTTCTTATCAAACTCTATCAGATAACTCAATAAATTTTGATTCTCATTGCTAAACCCTGTTGCTTGAGTTTAAATTACCCATTGTGTATTCTCTACTGCTAGGACTGCACACGAATCGAGCCGCTTGCGATTGGGCGCACACTCTAGAGGTCTAGAAGGTTCGCTTCACGAACCGTACTACGTGGACGGTGGATAAGGGGTCCACGTCGTCATCGAACTCGAGTTGAGTTTGAACCAAGTAAGTCGAACTCGAGTTTAAAAATATCAACCTCGTTAGTTCGCAAGCTCGATTATATATATATATATATATATAATTTTAATAGTAAAATTACTTATATATTCCTAATATTTTATTATTTGTTAAAAAAATTATTATTTTATTCATTTTTTAAAAATTAAATAATTATTTTTTATTTTTTAAAAATAATTTAATTTTTATTTTTATTTTTTTTAATCTCGAGCTCGAGTTCGAGCTCGACTCGAATTTGAGCCGAGCTCGAGCTCGAGTTTGACATTTTGACCTCGTTGAACTCGAGCTTAAGTTCGAATTTAATAAAATTAACTTGAGAATCAACTTGATTAGGCTAAAATTTGGCTCGACTTGACTCGTTTGCACCCCATATCTACTGCTAATATGAATAGTTCAAATAAAGGGAATTAATTTTTTTTTATCAGACTAAAATCAATATATACATTATATTAAATTAACACACTAAAATGAGTTTTAAACTTGAGCAAAGCAACCTAAAATCCTAAATTTTGTGAAGGGTTAAATCAACATTTTGCCATAGACACACACACACAAAAACAAAAGCACGTGCGATGCATTTATGCACCTAAACAATTTTTTTAGGAACCAAATTATTTCTTGTGAGGCACGAGTAATCGCCATATATAGGACAGAAGTCATTTCACTTGGATACAACTAATTTGATTGAATCTAAACTAACATGCAAGTTAGCTTTTATGTCAGCCACTTTTTCTTTCTTGTACAGAAAGTACCACAAAACATTTTTTATATCTGGCCAAAAGAATCTTAACATCTTCATATTTTAAATGCTAATTTTATGCCTCTCAAAAATAAAATCAGTCCAATTCTAACCACCTTTTAAAGTGGTAAAAATGGCAGAAAACTAATTGAAAACATTTTCAACCAAACTATTACAGAGAAGTGCATATTAAAAAAATAATGGAGGGATAAAACAAAAGGTAATAATAAGTGAGGGACTCAAGCTAAAATTTATGCAAATTTGTTGTCATTTCTTAGGTCCTCTTCCCCTGTGCGCTTCTCACTTAACATTTCTCCCGACCATTTCCCTTTTTAAATCACTTAAATTAGTACATCTGCATTGCTTATTCTTAAAGTTAATTGAACCTTTTTTTTCCTACTCTCCCTACACTTTTTCTATTCTCAACTGTTAAGCAAATCATTCGAATTCTGAATCTAATAGGTGGAAGAACTCTAAAACTCCTCCCTTAACCGCAAAACCAATCCTAGTAATTAAAGTTACTTGAACTTGTTTCTCATTTTCTAGCATAGAAACTATTTTGGAAAATGCCTTTTCCTTTTAAATCATATAAAAACTATAAATATTGCTTTTGTATCAAAATGTTTTCTTTGTACCCTTCTTCACATCTTTCTCACTTCTAACTGCGAGACTCATGCTTCAAACCCTAAATCTGACAGCGAAAAAAACTCTAGAATTCCTCTCCCCACTGAGACAACCACAATAATTTTTTTTTAGTGGTAGATATCAATTTACTCCGCCAGGAGCTTCACAACCTTGTTCTAGGCTTGCTTCTACTTCTGCATGTACTTTAGGTACTTCTTGAGCCACTAAGGAGCATTCTTTCAAAAGGCATTTTTGGGGCAAGTCTCGGAGCGAAAAAGGCATTTTTGGAGCGAGTCTCGAGACGAGGCGATGCCCAAATGCCCTGGACTGTTTGAATAGGACATAAGCGTTGTCGGGCATTCGCCCCACTCCACACGGCGAACACTCGGGCGTCGGATGTTTGGGGCATTTTTGTATTTTTTTTAATTTTGAACTTTGATTTTACTATTTTATCTTCTTTATCTTTGTTCGCTACCCTTATTATTGTTTAATAATTTTGAAGAATGATTCCATTTATTTGTTTTTGGAAATAGCTTGAAAAAATATAAATTAAAAGCATCCATGACTTTATTTCCTATATATTTTTTTCCTTTTCTTTGATCCCAAAATATAACTATTTTTTGTTAACATGATTTTAGATGGCTAATGTCTGAGTTAAAGTTATGTTATGATTTTACTTGTTAGATAATGATAATATTTTTTATAATTTTCTTAATTTTATCAATTTTTTGTATTTAATAATAATATACATATGAATATTGTAATTTTGAAGTATTATTACATATTTTATTTTTTTTATATATTTAAAAAATCAAATTTGTGGAACTTATGCCCCACGCCGCGTAGCATTTGCCCCAGTTGGGTGGACATAAAATGTCCGGACGCTCTAGTCTTTTAAAACATTGCTGCGGAGGCAATTTATAAGTAAATGTGTTGTTGCTATTTGCTAATAGGATAGTTATCCACCATCCAAATGAGACGCTGCCCATGTTTGCCAAAATATATTGAGTCAAGAACTTATATTCCAGCCTCCAGGTGTACAAAACCCAGCTAATGCCATAGCCCTCTGGAATTTCGTTACAAATAGAACGGGTACAGAGCTTCTTGTTCGTAACAGAGCCCATTTGAAGATGACTCCTGCCAGAAGAATCCAAACTCCTCCTCCATTTCAAAATAGGCGTTGTTGCTTGCTGGTGTTCCATTACCCATTGGATTCTCGCATGACCAATCAGCTTCACCATTGCTGCCCTAGACTAACGTTAACAAAATAATTAACCTCCGGATTACTGTAGCTACTATGCTATAATAATTTCACAATGTGGCACTGTTACTCACTTCAACATTTTGTCCCACAATCCGTTGGATTGCGTTCATTTCCCCCAAAGCAGAGCTATCAAAAGCTGAGCGATTCCCATTAGATTGGGAGATAATTACCCGACCAAGATCCAAATAAATGGTCCAAAATCAGTACCAAACTATTGGTGTAGAGAGAAGTGCAAGATCATCCAGCTTCCGAATAAGGACCCCAGGGCAATACTAGCTGTAGGACAGCCGGTTCTGCTTCTGGTGCAGAACTACGAGAAAGCTGGTTTGGGTAATAGGACTGAAGATAACAAATCCCATGGGTGGTGTAAATGAAAGTGCTGCAATGCCAAATGAAGATGTGATCAAAGCAGGTGAAGCAGCAGATGTTAGAAATAAAAATCAGAAAAGGGGGGAGGAAGCAAGAGCCAGAATCCTGTGAAAATTGCGATACATCACGTAGTGGTTACATAATGGAGATGACCTTTGAGGAGATTACTTCTAATTGTGCCAGTGAGCAAAGTTCAGGAGTTAATGCTCTTCATGTTTTTAGGAGATCCTTTCGCCAAAAGCATTAGGTTTCCTGCAATGAAAGTGGTCCTGATGATGATGACTTTCAGAGCCGCCCTATTGCTAATTTTCACTGGAAGGTTTTGCAGCAATTTGCTTCTTTTTCCCCTTTCTAAGGCAAAAAACAAGTGCAATTAATGCAAGAGCCTAGAACTATGCTTACAATAGGTCCATCTTTCAGCCCCTTATCTCCATTTCCAGTATTTGGATGTGTTGTTGGATTTTTTGGAATCCCTGTCTGCACCTGGAGCTGGAGAAGAGCATTCCTGAATCTACCAGGAGGAGGTGGGGTATATGGCAGTGGCGGAGGAGCAGGACGAGTGGAAAAGGAATTCCCATTGTATCTGTTTGATGGTAAATGTCAAAGGGCAAAGATCTAAGAAGTTTGTATAATGGGGCAATATTATAGATAACTTACTTAAAGCTACAGATGGAGAGGAGTTCATGTGGTATTCATCCACCGAAATTGTTGTTTGCAACATTTCTACAACAAAAGAAAAAGAAAAGAAATGAACACAAGGTGTTATGTGAGGTAAGCTGGGGTTAAAGTTCACGTAATTTCTCAGAAGGTAGAGACACTTACAAATCTATCAAAGGCTACCCAAGCAAAATATTGAGTGAACCAGTCAATTGGTTATTTTGCAAGTAATTGCAAGAACACGTACTGCATGAGAAACTTCAGCAAGTAAATATCAACCTGAATAAGAAGCACCATGCAAAACTTACAGAGCAGAAAATTTTGATGATGAGATGAAGGATCGAGGAAGGTCTATAGTCAAATTGTTGTTGGAGAGATCTGTGACATAGATGCAAGTGAGAACATTGTTTTAGAAAAGCAAAATTGAAAAAGATTGGTATGCCAAATAATATGGATGCAAGTCTTTCATGGTAAGGGAATCTCCTCTTTCATGCAAGTCTTTAATGTACCATGCTAAATGCCCTTGATGATGACATATCTAGAAATTATTCTTCATGAGAATGTATGTGCACTAAAACTGGACTGTAAACGCCGAATTCCAATTCATTGAAAATTTAAAGACAATCAATTTGAAGCATTGAAGGTGGTAAAAACTGAATTGTGGTTTATCACTTCAATAAATATGTGTAGCTGAAATCTGAATAGGTAGATGTTAGAACTTTATCCATTGCAGTTTATTCTCTTGTGTATAACTAACCATCCAAGTAGCATGAGCATGGTATGCCCAACCAAATACCATTATAGTATACTTGGCTATCAATAAATATTTCTGTCCAGTTTCAGTGACTCATCCCTTTTTAAGTTACCTTACATATTGGTTATCTAATGCACTTGGTACAAAATAAATCTTCTAATGTGTTCACTGTTTCTTAAAATAAAGATTAGAACAGCTGGACACCTGGGAGTTGGTCCTATAGTGTATTGATGGCTGTATTTTCAAGTGGCTTGGAAAACAAATTTCATTAAATGGACTGTACGTACTATAAAATTAAGAAAATTTCTAGAAGTCTCAGCAAGCAACTCTGAATATGGAGGAGCAAAAATAGAAGTTCCTTTGTAATGATTTGTGACTCAGAAATAGCTAAGGCCGGCCATGTGAGAGATGGAGTAAGGAAGATTCGCACTTATATTATTATAAGCAAGGTTTCTACAGTGACAAATAACTTATCATTAGCAAATCAAAGAAACAAAAGACATGAGACGGTACACCAACTTACAGTTCACTGAATTATGGGACTTACATACGCATAAGGTTTGGCGGTAACTGATAAGGAGTTGAATCATAAATGATATTGCACATAATGATTACAATGTTTAGTGGCTGTTAACATTAGAAGCACCTTAAAATTCAATGATCTTTGAGCTCATTATCGATCACAAACACAACAGTCTTACAATATGTTTTTAAGGACATAAGACTATTCAACAAGTATTTCATTATTCCATTCAGAACTTCGATATCAATCTATCAACTTACAGCGAAACAACTGCAGAGCTTTGACAGGTCCATGACTGTGCAGATGGATCGCTATCATTGGCTTTCCAACCAGTTAGTTGTGGAGGACTATTTAGTGTATTGTACAAAAGCTGCAGAGCTGTTATTGCAGAAACATAAGAAGTCAATATTGGAAAACAAAATGAAAATAGTTCTTCAGTATTAAGAAAAAAGGTCCAATTTTTTCCCTACTGTTGGCTCTCAAAGCCATCGAAAGAACAAAAGGAAAATAAATAGCTAAGAAGTGAATAATCAAGCTATTTATGATCAGAGAGCATAAGGTCAATTCAAAGATCATTCATGATCAACATATCTTCAGAGATTTCACTAAAGACATTAGTTCTGCATCACAAGATTATTCTATCATCTAACAAAACCAATCCTGATTCTTGACATAGAATAAACGTCAAATCCAATAACAAAAAAAAAGGAAGAGAAAAAGCATCATTTTTGCTGACTACCAGATTCAATAGGAACATCTCTAGCTCACCTCAAAAAAACAGCATAAACGAAGTAGATGAGAGAATTATGCAGACGCATCAGCTGCAGGCATTGTATGCTGAATATCCAAAGTTAACACTAAGCATCACAATAGTAGATAGGTTAAATTCCAAAATGCAGGAAAATGCAAAATCTAGTTTAAAGGTCATAACATAAATAAGGGCAAAAAACATATGTTTAGCACAAAGAAGGCAGAACCTAGAAATGGACTTCTGCAAAGCAATGAGAAAGCCAACAGGAAAAGCAGAGTAGTGAATAATGCATGCAGCGGTGTAGCATGGAGAAGAGAAGACCTAATTTTCCAATTTCCAATAGCAAAAGTGGAAGCCTACAGTGAAATGACCTTGTTAGACAAGGATTGAAAACGGTTAGTCCATTCAATAAGCATCTACAAAGAGAAAAATGTAATTAAACAACTCAAATAATATTGACTGATAGAACATGAGCATCAAATTTCATTAATGCAATAGAACTATCAAGGGTCCACTAATATCCAGTAGAGACTTGTAAGAAGGACAAAATTATAATATGACCAAAAAGTAATGCAGTAGACAGGCATAAAATCTAGTACAATAGACATAAATTGACCACACAGCCCCTATGATAAGCATATAAAGGGCACAAATGAGATATTCCCCAACACAAAAGCATAAGGCAGTTGTACTAGCCCCAACAAAAATAACAAGCAACAAGCTGAAACGACAAAAATATCCCCGGAAGAGCAAATGAAAACTAGTGAATAGTAACTCAAAACGTCTTCTTATATAGTATAAGGAAGTCTCACATGGTGAGATTTTCTATATACTCTTAACATAGTAAAAGAGTACGAAAAATATAAAGAAAAAAAACTAAAGACGAAAAATGAAATGACGCCCGAATCATTAAACTCCAAAATTTTAAGAAAAATTGAAACTAATATCTATCAAAAGTAGTCCAATTTAACAGCTACAATCTAACCATTCACCAAGTAGAAATATCCAAACAAAAGAAAGCCAAAGGTTTACCTCTAAATTTTCCGTTAAAGGTCTTTGAATAATATCCATCTACACCAGAAAATTTTGTGTTTGGATTGCATTTTCCGTCATTTTTCATGGAAAAATTACTGTAGCGATTTGATATATGTGAGGGAAAAAGGTGATAAGGAAATGTGATCATGTAAAACGACAATATTTTCCAACGGAAACAAGCAATCCAAGCATGGCCAGAATTCTAAGCATTAGAAACAAAGAAAATCTGAGAGTAGCAAAACCAACAAAATGAATACCCATTCTGCAGGTACAACTTTTCACGATATGACAATATAAGTAAAAATTTCTTTTAGAAACAAGAAACACTTATAACCTTGCAAATTTTCTTATAGGACTATATGGTCGATGCGGATATCAAGGTGATGTGTGTACGTACGTTATCAGAAGTAGATATAAGGGCCTAAAGCAAGCTACTTCCTTTTGCCAAGCTTATTGAGTTCATGTTTATCTCCTTTTCCATCTCCTATTTCTTTACTTCCTGCACGTCCAAAATACCAATAAGGAAAAATCTAAACTTTTTTTCCAAAAATCAAGAACATAATCACAAAATAAATCCCTTTTTGAAAAAAATAAAAAATAAAAATTAAATTCCTTTTTCTACAAGAGGAGAACCCATTGAAAAATTGGAACTTTTTTGTTCAAAAAGAAACCAACAACAAAATCAAAATTTTTGAAAACAAGGAGACCCGATAGGCATTAGAATCCACAAAGAAATGAGAAACAAAAATTACACATTACAATCACAGGGGCAGAGGCATCTAAGTGTATCAGGCAGCATGTTTGTTTGGCCCAAAAAGCATCTCATCAAGACAATTGAGTTTATCATATAGAAGTAATGCACCCAATGATGAAAATGAACCATATGATAATATGCAAATAGAAAATACCAACCTTAGCAAAAGCATTTGAGAAAATTTGGCTTACAAAATAATGTGGCAGGTTATGTTGCATGACATGAAGATCGTATGGCAGGCTATGTTGCATTGTGTTTCCAAAATTTAAATAGTAATAAAATCTGCGAAGATAGAAAGATACCTCTTTCAAAAGCTTATGAGCTCTTTCATGATCATTTATGGCAAATGCATCAACAGCCTACCTAAAAACCAAGAATCATCTATTTCGATTTGGAAAAAGCTTAGTTTTGTTAAAATTTCATGATGTAGTTATAGAAGAAAAGACTAAAATGTACTTGGTGTAAATGATTAGAAAATAGAAAAAGATATGAAATTAAAGATGTGTAAAGTGTGCTTATCTTATCTTTTGTTTTTTTTTTTTTTTACGTGTGGTTATCTTATCTATATCTATATGTATTGCATGGGAAGTTTTAGTGAAGACCTCTTGGATGGCTTCCAAATCTGCCATACTTTTTTCTATATTTTTCATTTATTTTGATACATAAATTCAATTAAAAAGTTTGAAATAGGGATTTACAACTAATCCCATAACAATTCAAATTTTAAATTTTAAACTTTTTTCCCACTTCAAATGAGTGCTTAATAAATCATTTTATAGTTTGTTTTCAGACTTCAACCCCTTTTTCCTTCCATAAGTAAAGAAAATAAATTTGAATAATTTGATTAGTCCCATATTAAAATGATTCAGCCGGTTTCAACATTTTAACGACAGATTTGATCTCCTCTTTTAAGTCACTTAAAAGCTAGAGACAAAACAAGCTTCACTAAGTTGAGCCGGTTTCAACATTTTAACCACAGCTTTGATCTCCTCTTTTAAGCCACTTATAAAGCTAGAGACAAAACGAGCTTCACTAAGTTGGGCATTTCTTATCGGCATCAAAGATTTAAGCTCTTCGAATCTTTCCTAGTATTCTTCCACAGTACCAGTTTGCTGCAATTTGTTGAATTCCTCAACTATATCCTTGGATCCCTTTTCTGCAAATCTGACACATAAAGCATCACAAAATCCCTGCCATGAAATCCCACGGTTTTCTAGTCTGAACTCTCGGTTCCAATTATCTGCTTTGCCATCCAGATATATCTCAACCACTTCCTGCTTCTGTCCTTCTGGAATCTGATGTGCTATGAAATATTTGTCGCATTTCCTCAACCAGATTCTGGGATTTTCTCCCACAAATTGAGTCAGCTCCATTCTAGAAGGACTTGGAAGCTCCCTTGTTCTTGAGATTTCCTCCTCCTTCCCACTGATTGTGATTTTGGAAGGGTGAAGTAGGTAGTATAGGAGTCCTATCAATCTGAGATGATTCACTCATTTTTTTGAACCTTCTCTTCTGTTATCATTCTTGCCAAAGCACTGAGTTCGTCTTTGACTCCACCAATCATTGTTTCAGTCTTCTCGTTATTAGCTTCCATTTCTTCTCAGAATTGTTGCTAAAATTCTTGCTTGAACTGTTGAATAGATCCCAGAGCCTCTTGTAGTTTCATTTCCTGCTTCTTCACTCAGTTTTCCATATTCTTCAACCTGGTTTCTTCCACAATTGCTAAACCTCCAAGAATTACTTCACTATTGCGTATGAGGTTAATCGAATGATGATGGTCTTTGAAGTGGAATCTGGTAGTCGAAGCCTGCAATCCGAGGACCGCAAGCTCTGATACCACTTTGTCAGGATTTAATCTTCAAAAGATAGAAAAAAATGCAGAAATGATGAATTTCTGAGCCAAGAGGAGAAACAATGAACGGAAGGAAAAAACTAGAAGAGAAAAGAGGGAGAGAGAGAGAGAGAGAGAGAGAGAGAGAGAGAGAGAGAGAGCAGAAATGAAAAGAAACAAGAAGTTGAATTCGATTATGGCCATCTTTCATGCATACAGTTGTAATCTTTATATTGAAAAAATGCTCAACTGCTCCTTGCTACCGTAACTAATTGCTCCTATGGAAAATCCATTGTAACCGTTTTGAAATCTAACTACAAAATGTGTTACAAGGACTTTTTTGCAATTACAAAATTTAAACAATTTATTTATTTAATCCTTAGTTCCTGACACAATAAGACACTCGAGCATGTTTGTTGTGTTTAGTAAACACACTTCTCTTACTTCTTCTCTTTTTTTCATCAAGATATGAACATGTTTTTGCCAATTTGAAGGTCCTGTTTGAAAGGAGGATGCTTTTGCTAAAAAAAAAGTATTTTTGGGTGATAAATGTATTTTTGGCGTAATTGGTGAACATCATCTCATAAATTTAGAAATAGAACTTTTGATATTAGAAGCACTTTAAACTAAAGTTCAAATCAGGCACTTTTAGAGTAGTTTTTGTATGTTAAAGAATAAAACATACTCCTCCTCATTTTATGCTATATTATGAACTCAACCAAGAATAAATGGATTTAAAAATTTAAAACTACATATTGTCCAATTCAATAAGCACTAAAAAAACCCCAAATATACATCCAAACAACATATATAAGTACTTAAAAAGTACATTTATCAAGTACTCTATTAAGTGATGTACTTTTTGATAAGGGACAACCAAACAGACATTTAGGCTTTCTAGGTTGATAAAATTACAGAAAATTTATTCAAAACGTCCCCCACATTTTGTAAAATGATTTTTTTCATTCCTTACTTTTAAAAGTGTAATTTTAAATCCCTTACAAATTCATATTGGTCAAATTTGGTCCATATCTAGGTTTCCGACTAATTTTTTATCGGAATCCATCACGTGCCTTGCACACGATCATTTTTTAAGGGCAAAATTATCAAATCAAAATTTACACAATTCGATCTATAATCCCTCACATTTCACAAAATGAATTTTTTCATCCCTTATATTTTTACAAAATGAATTTTCTTCATTGATCATGTGTATGAATAATTCTTTTTAAACTCATGTATGTATCTATTTGATTTTACCTGAACAATACGAATAGCATGTGTACAAATACAATTAGTCTATTTAGATGAAATCAAATTGAGATATATTACATACTATTCATATTGTTTAGGTGAAATTAAATAGATATATACATGAATTTAAAAAAATTGTTAACTTTTCACTCATGTTCATTTCCTTTTACTCAAAAATTAAAAACAAAGAAGAGATTTAATCCTAAACATTGTCGAGTATTTATATCGGATTAAATTTGGATAGAAAAATAAACAAAGGAAAAGTTTGACAAAAAAAAGTGAGTAATTGACACTTTCAAATTTTAAGATAATCACAAGTAAAAATAATTCAATTGTTGGTTTTAAAGGTGGCAAGTAGAAATTTTATATTTAAATTGCAATTTATTAGCATGACTATAGAATTCGAATTAGGACCCATTAATCAAATGATCTTATTATACAAATCAATAAATGAATTATTACCAAAGGAGAAAATGCAACAAATATTGAACAAGTTCACATGGTGAAATCAAATAGATATATACATGGGTTTAAAACAAAAATGTTAATTTTAAACCCATGTATATATGTATTGAATAGAATGTATATAATTACAATTAACTTGTTTATAGTTGAAATCAAATAGAAATATATTACATGCTATTCGGGTTATTCAAGAGAAATCAAATAGATATATATATATATATATATATATATGTGGGTTTAAAAAAAAGCCATTCATATACATGGTCAATGAGGGATGAAAAAATTCATTTTATGAAATGTAAAGAACAAAAAAATTCATTTTGTGAAATGTGAGGGATTATAGATCAGATTATGTAAAATTTGTTTTGACAATTTTATCCCTTAAAAATAATCACGTGCAAGGCACATGATGGATTCCAGCAAAAAAAAATACTTGGAAACCTAGGTAGGGACCAAAATTGACCAATATGAATTTATAAGAGACGTAAAATTATACTTTTAAAAGTTAAAGATGAAAAAAATTATTTTGCAAAATGTGAGGGAGATTTTGAACGATTTTCCCTTAAATTATCTAAGGAAAATATTGAGAGTCAAATGAAGAGATTGATCCAAGTAAACACGGGGGACGCAAACTAAACAATGAGTTCAAGAGGGTATTATGTAATTAACAATAAATAGACGCATGGAGATTCTACGCGTATACCAAATGGACTCATTACCCGCGTAGACTTGCTCGACCTTCCAAAGATATTGGATAAGCCGGGCTGGTTAATGTGCCTGGTTTCATTTTGCTTGGCGCAAATTTGGGGTTTAGGTGAAGCAAATAAGAGAAGGTTAAACGTGCCTAAGATCTAACTTAATTAGTAGATACATTACTTGGACAGTGTACCTGCTAAAGGACAAAAAATCCCGAGGAGAATGGCAGTTCGCTAATCTAGGAATTTGATGGTTTCAGAGTATTGGAACTATTTTTTTTGTTATTGGTTCATCGTTTTCTCACATCTTGGTCTTTTAAGGCTTGTCCATTTGGCTTTAGACATTTTGTTTCCTCTTAATTTATTATACTAGTATTTTATGAAAGATTTCTTTTTTCCACATTTTGGTAGTTAGCGATTGTAGGATCATGTCTTCCTCCATACATCAAACAGGGTCCAATGGTTTGATATCTGTTCTTAAAGGTGGTGCACCAGTCGCGTGTCGGAGTCTTAGCAGACTAGCACCCAGCAATTCCAAGTGAGGCTAGAGTTGGGAATATTTGGCATGTAAATAAAAAGAAAGCTAGGGCTTTGGGGGGTTAATTTAGAAGCTCATATGAACTGTTTTTGCCAACTTAAACACTACGGTGGTCAATGTTAGTTGACTAATGATGGTGGATGATGTGACTACCAAGAGCACGATCCGTACTGAGTAGCAGAGGGTAGGGATGGCAACGGGGCGGGGTTGGGGCGGGGGACCCCTCCCCCATCCCCCGCCCCACTGCTACAAATTCCCCCCGCCCCCGCCCCATCCCCCGTCCCCCGCTTCCCCCGCCCCGTCCCCGCCCCGCCTCGCTTCCCCGCTAGGCTAATAAAAATTGTGATATAATTTTATTATAGTTAAATTTTAGCAAATAATCAAGTACTAAAATATCAAAACACCATCAAATTATTATTCATTGTAATTTTACAATTGAAACTTATAAAAACAATCAAACAAAAATTATTTGAATATAATCCAACATGATGAAATAAATATAACTAAAGTAGTCAAGTTTTCACTTTTGACACAAATACAATCACTAATTCATTATTGTGCTTGTGCTTTTTTTAAGAAAAAATTGTTATTGTATTAAGTGTAATTAGGGATTTAGTATAAATGTATTAGTAAATTTAGTATAACCAATTAATAATTTGTATTAGTACACATATATAATTATTAGTATAATTAATAATATCAATTATATTATATATATGCTAATAGACATTATATAATACATATAACTAATAATATCATTATCATAAGTTTGTAACTAATTAAATTATATATTATATATAATTATATGCATATATATTTTATATATTTATTTTTTTAAAGCGGGTGGTGGGGCGGGGGTATCCAAACGCGGGGCAGGTGACTAACGGAAAACGTAGCAATTTTTCTATGAAAAATCGCTGTCCAAATAGGGCATTTTCAGTTAAAACGTTTTCAGCGCCTAGTGCTCCATTTTATTCTCAAATGAAGGCCAAGAAAGAGTCAGTCATCACTTTAAACTTTCATTCAAAATGTTTCAACCGCTTTGTGTTCCATTTCATTGTCAATCATCCACCGATAGTGCATTCATGATTTTACCACTATAATAGTCTTCAAATTTTACATTGGACTCTATATATATGACAGATAATTAGGCTTAAACAAAGGCAATTAAAATGGATAGCCTCACCAATTTCAACTTAGGAGTATAATCATCTTCTTGTGGCGTAGCATTTAAGTCAACAGATGGCCTCACCGATTTCAACTTGGGCAAAAAAAAATTTTGCATTCCAAAAATGACTTGCTTACGTTCTTGATTCATAAAAACAAAATCATACTCTTTTGTTAGAGTTTCATCAGAAATTTTGGAAAAATATGAATGGTTTTTCAATTTTTCACTCATGGTTTGTAGAAATGATGACTTTTTATTCCCCTTCTGATATAAAACAAGGTTGAAAGTATAACAAAGTATGCCTTTTCATATTACCAATATTTTTGAAAAAGTTAATTGCGTTAAATGATGTAGGTTATCTATTCAATAAAAACCTAATTAAATAAGAGTATTTTAGAAAAATTAAAAATTAACCAATATCTTCAATGAGAAAGTGAACTGTAATTTGAGACAAAAGGAAAAAGAAAAATGAGCTTATCAAAGTGGGATGGAAGGAGTACATTTCCATGACATTTGTATACTTTTTAAAGGCTTTATTAGGCCTTTAATGTAGAATAAAAGGTACTAATAAGAGAAATTATGTACCGATAACAGACAAAAATCTAAGGGGAGTGTTATAAAATAATTAAATATTGTGGATGTCTATCACATTTATCTCATCTCCTAAATGTTAACAAGTCTTTCACGTTTTTCGAGATGATAAAGCTATCACGACTTTTGAGGTGATAGAGATGGTACGATTTTTAATAAAACTATTACGACTTTTGATAAAATTGCATGACTTTCGATAAAGTTGCACGCCTATCAATAAAACTACACTAAAATATCACATCTTACAAGAAAATTATATCACTATTTTAAAGAAGTAGACTGCTGTACTTTCCCCTGTAAATAAGGGCTACCCTTTTGTATCAAAATGATAAAAAAATGAAATTTGATTTGAGTGAATGAAAGAATAGTTCTTTTCTTACTTTTTTCTTCTTCTTTAAACTTTTCAATTTCTTGTTTTCTTAGTCTAATACCTACCACATAATAACTCAAATCCTATGTAGCATTAGTTTTATAACATACGGAGATTTTCTTTTAATTTTGAAACCCTTTCACAATTACTAGCACCGATCAGAAGTGTAGGACAATATATGAGATTCGAAGTCATTTAAATCATTAAAAAGGGGTTAATTTTCATTTTACGTAACGTAATTAATTAGACGTGTCATATAACTAATATTTACGAGAGAAACTCATCCCAAAAAAAATTACAAAAGAGAAAAATATCAAAGTAGAAATTATGTACTAATAAGATCGTAAAAAGCCTAAAACGACAATGGCACCGGTAATACCGAAACTTTTTTCCCAAACCGAATTCTAATCCAGTTTTTGCATTTTTTGTTTGTTTTTGTTAATTTATTTTTTATTTTTGGCCGCTAAAATCGATAATAGTATTCGGTGGTCATCTCCCAATAAAATTCCTTTACATTGAATTGACTGACACTACTATCATGTCGCTCCAAATCCTAAAGGTCTCTCAACTCTCAAGGGAATCTATCTTATCCAGGGACGGTCATCAGAATGACCGCACCTGAACAATCAACGGTCAGATTTTAGCCAAAAAAAAATTATGGTTCAGATCACTAGTTGTACATCAATTTTCACAATGCGTGTGGGACCTGCAAATTTTTGTATTAGAGTTACACGTTGTGCAAATAAAGTTACGTCACGTGCAACTAAAGTTACACGTGGTGTAAAATGACCAAAACCGTCAGGAAACCGTTCCTGCCCGCTGTCCCTTTGGATCTGTCCATGGTAGGCACAATTTGACCGTGCCTGACGTAAGAGCACAATGTGGGCGAGACACGTGTGAGAAACATGAATTATGACCACCTGCGGAAAATAGTGGTAGTGGTGGTTAGACGCGCATGAATAAATAAGGAGGAGGAAACGGTTTGGACCAAAGCATCAGCAGAATAAAAAGTTGAAAGTAGTACGTAGATTGTAATGGGACAAACACGAGGAAATCTATTATGATTAATCTTTTATATATACTGTCAGCATTGAATGAATAATAATTATATAAAATTTAAATTTAAACTCCAACTTTTGCATATGTATCATGAATCTAATAGTAAAAGTATATACACTATTAGTGTATATAAGAGTTACTCAATCTATTATACTAGAAATTTATTAGTCCATGTTTTCTAAAAGATTTCTAATAATCTATATCTATATGTATTGCAGAAGGGGTTTTTAGCAGAAACCCTCTCAATGGCTTCCAACCTTCTCATTCTTTTTTCCAGATTTTTGTATTTATTTTAATAAATAAAAAGTAATGGGTTATAACCAACCCTATCACTAATCAAATTTCAAATTTAAAATTTAAAATATTCCCACTATCTACTTCATAAGCCATTTATAGTTTGTTATTTATACTTTAAATCTTTTTTACTCATTAATTACAGACAAATGCTCATTCGCATGCTATTTTAATAGAATGTTACATTTTTATAATTAAGAAATATTTATCACCAAACTAACCCTATAACCACCTCTACAAATGAGCTTTGGAAATTACAATCACGTTTCAAAAAAATCACAAATGTGCAACTAAATGTAAAGTTGAGGGGGTAAAGTGCAGCTAAATGTAAAGTTAAGGGGTTTACTATATTTAACCCTAAAAAAAATCCCAAGAACGGAACAAGTAGTGGGTTATAGATTTTTGTATTTATTTTAATACATAAAAAGTAAGAGATTTTTAGCAAAGACCGTTTCCAAACTTCTCATTCTCTTTTCTAAATTTTTGTATTTATTTTAATACATAAAAAGTAGTGGGTTATAACCAACCCTATCACTAATCAAATTTAAAATTTAAAACATTCTCACTATCTACTTCATAAACCGTTTATAGTGTGTTATTTATACTTTAAATCCTTTTTACTCCATAATTAAAGACAAATGCTCATTCACATGCTATTTTAATACAATTTTAATTCGGAAGTATACAACATTATCAAGAAACAGCAGAACCAATTAGGACTAGATTTTGACCCCAAAAAAAATTAGGCCTAGATGCCACTGGCACGTTGCCGTAACTTGCGATGCCAATTAGGACTATTTAGCACCTTTTTTTTTTGCAAGGAATTAGGGCACTGTAAAGTTTATTTAGGCAAACTTTATCTCATCGGTGATTTGAGTATCAAGTTATTGAATATACTACAAATCCTATAATCATGCTCACATTTCCCCCACGTTTCTTGATCATCTAATAAGGAAACTATAAAAACTAACGAGAGAGTAAGAAAAACATTAAAAAAGGAAAATGCATGGTTGATGTAACAAACGGCTTTTCTAACTTAAAATGGTTGACGCATGGTTGCAAACACAATGATTGGAAATATTAGCATCTTAAAATGCATATGAAGAAAAGAAAAAGAATATGTAACAAATTCAGCAATTTTTTAAGTGCATTTTTGTCCAAATTTAATTATGTTATTCATAGTTATAGTTCAAATTTACGAGGAGTGTACATACATACTTCTTCCCTATTATCTATCACTTCAGGAAGCGAGAAGACGCTTCAGCTCAAATTATGAAGACACCAATCCCTCCTTCAAAACACTACAACCATGTAAAACTTTTTCATTTTAGTTAAAGATTAAATTGTTGCCTGGTGTTTATATCTTCTGCACCCAAGGCTGCAATATTTAGTTTTCAAAACTTTCAAACGTATATTCTTATGTAACATATATTTTCAACGATAGTTAAGAATATGTCCTTGAAGTCTGAGCATAAACATTAATGACTAGTTTCTGTCCGGATAAAAAATTAATGAAATATATCTTTACATCTATATATACTGCATGAGAGGTAGGGAAGGGTAACATTTGATACTTGCTGTGCTTTTAGTATTTCTCTAGATATTCTTCATTGGAGCTTTGCTCAAATTTTTTAATATATGTTAAGGGTTTAGATAAGGTATGTCGCGCCCCATTTTTCACGATAGAAAATAAAAGGTGTTTATAAAAGATGTGATTTTATTTTAAAACAAATAAAAAAGAGACCTAGAATGGAACTTTGAAAAATGCGACAATTTGGGTCCAAAATTTAGTCTAAAAGGGTTTTTAAGATAAAAGAAGAGTCGCCACTTGGTATTGAGTTTGGGTGTACCAAGTCACCCCAAAAATACTTTTGATAAGAATAAAATAAAACCCTTTTCGACAACTCCAGGTCTTTGAAAACAAGATAAAATGGATTCGGGAGTCACGATTGAAGAAAGGGAAGGCAAATGTTCGATTAAATCAAACCTAAGGCACCCTTTCAACCTAGTCTAAGCTAGTTGCGAGGTTTAGTCAAAATTTTCCTAATCTAACCCTTAATTTTATCTTATTTGGATGTTTTCTTCATGGATGCAAATCTAAATTTATAAAATATCGAAAGGGTCAAAATATCCATTCAAGGGTTTAATCGAACCAATCGCATTAATTTGCGAAGGCCAAAATGATTTCTTGAAAGTGCCGCGAGTATGCGAATGATTAAAATAAAAGAAAAGAAATTGAATTATCTACATATATATAAGTGATCAAAGAAAAAAGGAATGCAACATAAAGGGTACGGGAGACAAAAACTCATGACATAATTTTCTTATACAGGGATTAATGGGATATTTAAACTAAAAAGTTATAATCACCCATTTCCCATGTTTGAAAATAATTATCCTAACATGAACAAGCAAATGAAATAGCTTAAATGAGATGCAATTCTAAATGACATGATTAGCACTTATAGCGGGTAGGGGATAATATAATAGGGAATATCATACAAATGAGAAAAGATCCTAAAAATGAAAATATGCATGAAAATGTAGTGAATAGCACACAAAGATGAATTTAGCGCAAGACAGCCTAAAGGGTCTAGCGTTGGACTAGCCCATTTCTAAAAATCCTTACTAGCGTTGGACTAGCAAGTAAGCGAAGAGAGAAGCCACAACTAGCGTTGGACTAGCGTGGTGACGTTATGCATTAACAATTCATAGTGAAACAAATAAAGCATAAATTAAAACAAATAAACACATAAGAGCACGTAGCACATAACACGTAAACATAATATCTAGATGCCAAAATCCTAAGAAAAGCGGATAAAACACATAACACATAAGCCACATAAACGCGCAACCTATCTATTACATCGGGAAGCGTCTAACTACAATCTAGAAGGGAAAAATATAATAAAACAAATCTAATTATTCTATCTATTACATTTTTTTTGAGGTATTTAAATGCCTCTCGAATAATTATAAAAATTAACTAAACAAATATAATATAAGAAAATTTAAATGAACATTTAAATCAAATAAATAAAGCATATAAAAATATATAAACACATAGGAACACGTAAGAGCACATAAAAGCATGTAATTTGACATTTAAATAATAATAGGGGTACCTCCCTTTTGACATGGCGACTAAATGGAGATCAGATTGTCCTACTTATACTCAAAATGAACAAAAAAATCATGGCACCAATTTAATTGAAAAAAATAATAATAATAAAAGTACTAAATTCACACTAGTATGTCAGACGTAAAGAAATTTAAGCAAATCTAAAAATTACAAGTTAAGTATATTCAAAAGTAGCATAATTAGCTATTAAAGAAGAGAAACAATCATAATAAAGAGAGTCAAAATTCATTAGGGACTGAATTGCAAAAATCGAAAAAATTTTTGGGAACAAAAATTATATTTTTCCAAAGTTTAAAGGTCAAAATTAAATAAAAGATAAAATTCAGGGACCAAAGTGCAATTACTATAAGGACCTACATGAAAGAAATTTAAAATGTTCTGGGCTGCAGTAAAACTATTCTAAAGATCAGGGGCTGAAGCGCAAATTTGCTAGCAGATCTTCTCAAGAAAACAGGCCACTGGGCTATTATTTATTTATTTGGGCCGAAACTACCTAAGCCCAGCCGAAAGTCCAAGCCAAAACACACAGGCCAGCCCGTCTTCTATCACTCAAACCCAACAAAAAATACATGGGCTCTGACCTTCTAGCCCATTCAAAAATAAGAAACAAGCCCACCAAAATTAATAAAAATTAGCCCAACCCTTTTTCTTTCTTTTCTTTCCTTTCTTTTTTCTTCTTTCTTTTCTTCTTCTTCCACCCTTCCGGTTCTTCTTCTTCTTGCCTGGCCGGCTGAAGCTCCTCGCCACCGCCAACAATGGCTGACATGGCGGCTGCTGGCGCCGCCACCACCGGTCGCCGGCGAATTTTTCGATCACAAAATTTCACCAAAATACACCCTCTCACTCGATTTTTCGCGTAGAATCCAATTCCGGAGTTAGTTTTTACAAAAAATGAGCCGAAAGTGGTCAAAATGCCAAGAAATCAGTCCAGTTTTTATTTTTTTAAAACCCTCAAATCTTCACCAAAAATCATAAAAATTATGCCAAAACCCTCCTTATAACTTCTACAATACAACTATAATCTTAGTTAACCAGAAAACAACAACAAAAGACTACATTAAGGCAAAACAGTCCCTAAAATTCTTTTTGGCATTTTTTTAAACAATTAATATGCATTCACAGAAATCATCTTTTTTCCTTAATTTCATACATGGCTTACCCCAAAACTTCAACAACACCACATAACAACAACATCAATAAAAGAAAGAGACAAATAGATAGCAAAACATGAATTTAATCTAATTAGTTAATAAGATGAAAAGCTGAAAAAAAAAAAATAATACCTCAAATGAGGACAAAGTTTGTGATGAAATTTAAGCTCCAAATAGCCTAACCGATCGCTGCTTCTTTTTGTTGTTTTAAGTTGTGTGTGAGTGTGTTGGGAGAAAAAAAAGAAAAAGGAATCCAGAGGGAGAGAGTGAAGAATGCTTCATTTTTTTCTTTTCGGTTGAGACAAGAGAGAGAGCCGAGAGCCTCCCCTTTTTTTTTGTGTTTCATCAATAAAAGAAAGAGACAAATAGATAGCAAAACATGAATTTAATCTAATTAGTTAATAAGATGAAAAGCTGAAAAAAAAAAAAATAATACCTCAAATGAGGAGTTTGGTCCCTTGGCCAAAGTTTGTGATGAAATTTGCCAAGCTCCAAATAGCCTAACCGATCGCTGCTTCTTTTTGTTGTTTTAAGTTGTGTGTGAGTGTGTTGGGAGAAAAAAAAGAAAAAGGAATCCAGAGGGAGAGAGTGAAGAATGCTTCATTTTTTTCTTTTCGGTTGAGACAAGAGAGAGAGCCGAGAGCCTCCCCTTTTTTTTTTGTGTTTTGTTTTTTTTTCTTCTTCTTCAAAAGAAAAGGCCGAGAGATCTATCTGGGAGAAAAAGTGGAGAGTCCTTCTTTTCTTCCTTCCCTCTGTTTTTGTTTCTTGTCTTCTGTGAGAGGGAGAGCCGAGAGAGAGCTGGAGGAAAAAAATTGGAGTCTTGGTCTTGTTTTTGCTTGTTTGTTTTTTTGAGACTCGAGAGAGTGAATTGAGGGAGTAATTTTTCATTTTGAGCCCCAAAAGCCGCCGTTCCCTTTTTTGTCAGTCCCCGAGAATAAGGAGGAACCAAGGGATTTTTGTCAAATGGGTTTGTTGTTTTTTTTTTTTTTTAAATAAATCTACAAAAATGAGACAAAATATACTTAAAAAATGCAGAAAATAAATTGCTCATTAAATAGAAAATATTCGAGAAAACACAAAATTTGACAAAAATTTGGTGTCTACAAGGTACATAAATACAATATAGATTAGATACTAAAATAGTACTTTTTAAATTTTTTACCTTTTCCATGTAACTAATATAACTAATTCATTTCCAACGCACGGGATAATAGAAATATATTAGTTAACCTTCATAATTTATTTTTTAACCTTTCAAATTTAATTTTTTTCAAAAATATATACCCCAACAATAATATACGAAAATAAAATACTAGCCACTTGCATGTTAGTGGTTTTAGCCATGTATTTCAAATTACTACATGTACCAAAATATATTTATATAGTGATTACTGTATTAATTGTGGGTGTTAACAACAATTCTATTGGTACTTAATTTTCATTTGATTAGAATACAATTGAATATTTGACCATTGATGCTATTTCTTCTTTAACTATTGTATTTCTTTGGTTAACAATTCTCATACAATGTATCACATCATTATATTTAAAACAAATACAAAAACTATTGATTGTTAGTTTAATATATATTTTAATGCATTTCTAGATCAAAGAAATGAAAATTCTACCTCTCATCAAGTTCGACAACCATCGATATCACCAGTGATCCATCGTGATCATGGTAAATATAAAAATTTCTTATATCGTCAAACTCATCTTGCAATTACACTTTTTGCTGCATTATCTTGCTAAATCAACTATTTACATGACATAATATTAGATGGAATACATAATGATTCAGCAATTATTGAAGTTCCCCTCACACCAACGTCGGCATGTGAGGGGCACAACAATGTTAAGATCTAGGTTTCTCGCTTATTTTTAACATATAATTATCCATTACTATTGCATTTTCAACTCTATTAATGTAACTTATACACCTTATTTCTATATTTAATGTTCATGATATAATGTTTATGAATTATTAAAATTATGCAGACTCATCTGAAGAATTTGTTCCTGCTACGCAAGACGTTGTGCCTGCTAACATAGTTACAGCAGAACAAATTGGTAATGTTCTCATACCTTTCTTATTTAATTATATTTAATATTTTTTTAAATATGATCTTAAGTACACAAATTAAGGATGTTCATGGATCAAATAATCAATTCATTTCTAATTTAGCTAACCATACCCTTCCTCAATTTGAATGGTTACTTAGTGACCGGTTAATCTTTAACATAGGGTCAGATTTACAAGGTAATATATCCTTTTTCCAAGAAAAAGAAAAAGAAAAATATTTAGATTGACAAATCCAAAAAACAATAGTTTTAAATTGAATAATTTTATTTAATTTTACAACTCTACAAAATCATTAATACGAAATAGACTTGCAAATCAAAAAATACAAAATTTATCAAATCAATAATATCATTTAATCTTACAAATCTAAAAAATCATTAATATAAAATAGACTTGCAAAACATAAATTATAATATTTTTCAAATCAATAATATTGTTTAATTTTACAACTCTAAAATATCTTGAATACAAAATAGACTTGCAAATCGAACAATACAACATTTTCGAATCAATAATATTATTTAATCTTACAACTCTAAAAAATCACGACTACAAAAGAATAATAACACATCAAAATACCGAATATTTAAAAGATTTGTTCTTATTTTGTCCATTTGTTGCCACCTATCAATTTTTTTTTTAATAACGATGGTAGGTTGCTCCACTAATTTTGAATTTCGCACATACTTAATTCTCAGGACAATGGTGATAGGTTATTCAACCAACGAATCAATTCATACAAAGATCATGCATTTTCATTTGTAGTACGCACTCCACAAAATTCAACAGATTAATTAAATCACCAATTTTGGCTTTCGTACTAAAAGTTGATTGGTGTGAAGAGTGTTCGCACCTTCATGCAAGATTATCAAATTGAATGCATAATATTTGTAAGTATTTCATTTTAACAACATTTAATTACATTCATTTTTATTCATATATCATTCATTTTCTAATATAAATTTCTATTATTTTTTCGGGATCTATCTTTCGAAAAAAGACAATTTTTAAATGATATACGCATTCCATCATATTTCAAACTATTGTTAGACAGATATTACATTTTAATTGTGTTGGTACAATTTTTTAACCTTTTTTAATTCACCCTTTTATTTTTATTTTTTCAATAATGTCTGCACCATGCGTAGCACGGGTATTCACACTAGTATGACATGTATTCTTGAATTATTTTACTCTTTAATCAATTCAATTAATGTTATCTAATAGTTATTAGTTTGTTTAGTTCAAATGTTTAATTCACTATATTTTAGTTAGAACAATATTTGCTAAACTAACTTATCAAAAAGCCTCTCTAAGCAGTGGCGGA
The DNA here is from genome assembly GCF_003713205.1 of Coffea eugenioides. Lineage (NCBI taxonomy): Eukaryota > Viridiplantae > Streptophyta > Magnoliopsida > Gentianales > Rubiaceae > Coffea > Coffea eugenioides. Next base: position 69,852,850 of record NC_040036.1, read on the forward strand.
GCCAGAAAAAATTTTCAGTGGGGGCAAAAATAACTCTAAAATTTTTTACCTACTATTTTTCTAGTTATTTAAGAAAAAAAATATTCACCAACAAGTACAAATGATGCATATATTCCATGAAAAACATAAAAAGACAAACTCAAAATTATTAATGTAATAATAATTTTATTTCAAAAAGCAAACTAAACCATTTACAATTGCTGATGATGAGTTTTCATATTTTGATAATAGTTTACAACTTTTTCGTTTTGAATTTCACAAAGTATATTTTTCTCAATAAAAGTAATTAAACAATCATTCATCCAAGTGTCTTCCATTCTATTTCGTAACCAATTTTTCACTATATTCATAGCTGAAAAACTTTTTCTACGGTAGCTGTAACAACAGATAAAATTAAAGGCAATTTTAGGAACATATAAATCAATGAATACACAAAACTCTGGGGGCACACTCGAAATTATATCAAATTTTTATATGTATTATAGAAATTTAAGGGGGGCAGTGGGGGCCCGTGCCCCCAGTGTAAATCCGCCCCTGTCTGTAAGTAAATATTTTATTTTAACATTTCCTTTAGACATAAAAATCCTTATTAAACTAACTTATCAATAAACATTTCTAATTAAAATTTACCATATTTACTATTTTTAACATGTCCCTTAGTCGCAAATGACAAATAGCATATATATATACTTTAACATGTGTCATTTCTCAAGGATTTTGAATTATTTTATTTTTTATTAATTTCAATTAATGTCATCTAATGATTATAGTTTGTTTAATTTACATGTTTAAATCCCAATATTTTAAGTAGGAAATATTTTTGTTAAATTACATTATCAAAAAACTTGTAATTATTTTAACATTTCTTTTAGGCAAAAAAGGCTTGGTTTAACCAACTTATCAATAATTCTCTCTAAGTAAAATTTTTTACTTCAATGATTTCCTTAGCTTCAGATGACAAATAGCAGGTATTGTCATTTGTAAATTTTTTGTATATAGGATATTATAAATTTAAATAAATGGTTTGACAAATTGATAAATATCAATGCAGGACTATCGTAAAAACGTAAAAACGATACATTTTTCCCTCAATCGTGTTGTTCAAATTGAGAATTTTATTTAATGTCTTATCTTTAATATATGTAATAGATGGAGGGTTTTTTATCAGAAAACCTTCACACATCTCCAAAATCCCAATCCCTTTTTCCTAGAATTTTACATTTATTTTAATTCACACACATTGGCTCCAAATTTTGGTACAATCAAACCATTTCAAATTCTTTTGTTTGTTACTGGTATGCAAATTAAATTTCCATGATTTCCAATTCCTCCCCATGTCTAGTTGACCCTTATTCACAGTTTCAAATTTATGTAAAACTTATCCAAATCACATTTGCAAAATTTTAGATTGATAACACAAAATTTATAATAATTAACTAATAACATAAATTATTTACAATTTTAGTGTAGACCTCTTTAGAGAGCTCCCAACTCCCTATCTTTTTTCTTATTTTTATTTGTTTTTAATTAAATAAATAAATTTCAATCTTTGAATTAGATACTTACCATGTATGCCATTATAAGTTAGTTACATTTTTGAAATATTAACAACATTCAAAATACTAGCACAATTTGAAATTACATACTTGTCATATAGGCATTTATGAATGAGTAACATTTCTAAAAATATTAACAAAACTTAACATACTAACACAATATCACGCTTGTAAATGATTATTTCTAAAAAGGAAATAATATTTGAAATCCTTCAAATTGGTAATACAAAATGAAAACAACTTATCAAACATAAAAGGTAAAACATACCATCAAATTCATAAAAGAACTAACATTTACTCCAGTCATTCTTTTAGGAAATTCCAACATAAATATGTATTGTTACCTTTGGTAATTCTAACTTAAATATGTAACTGCTGTTTAAACATTAAATTAAGATGTCCAATTCATAAACATACAACATTTATATTGTCTAAAGTTAAAAAATCAAAAGAACAAATTTGTGTATGAAAAGATAACACTCTAAGTTTTTGGTAAGGCACTACCCAAAAACATACTATTAATTTGGCAAGAACAGAATAAAAAATAGCTTAGGAAATATCAAAATTAAAAAATAATATCAATTTTAAAAAGGAAATAAACAAATGACAGTAGTTTTTACATTTCATGTTCTTTATTTGGAACAGTTAAGGGTGGGAAAAAACACCCGCTAATCTAAATATCCGCCGTATCCGATTGATCCGACCCGAAAATTAGGATACCCGATTCATATTATTTGATCGGGTCAAAAGAGGGTCGAGTACTAGCTTAGATACGGGGCGGGTTAGGGTCACATAATTAAAAACTCACGAATGCCCGACCCACCCGCATATATATTTTTTTATTTTTTATTTATATATACTATAAAATAATATTTTTAGAGCTAAATGAGTAATTTTATTCAACAAATTGCATTACAAATATGAAAGACTATAGTTTGTTTATAAGATTTATTTGTAGAGGTCATGATCTTATATTTTTTAGAAAATACTTTAATTAATATGGAATATATATATAAAAAAAGGTGCTGCTTATTTCAAATTTTTATTGATTTTGAATTCTTTGAATTTTTTCCATTTTCTTGTATTCTCTTCACATATTTATTACTTGGTGGGAGACTTTTTTTGAGAAAAAATCTTTATTAAATCTTATCTGAATATGTAAAATATAAAATTAAATTACTATGAATTATTTTTTAAAAAAATTAAATGATAAGTTGGGCAGGATGGGTACCCGTTGAGCTGATCCTATCTCAACGGGGTACCCACTGATATGCGAGGTGGGCAAGGGTCAAAAAATGGTTAACTTGTAAGGTACGGATCGGGTCAGCAAAATGGTGCACAGGACAGGTACCCGACCAGTGTCTACCCCTAGAGACAGTGCCTATCAATAATGTTAAAAAAAAAAGTTAACATAGGCATTTAAAATCTTCCCTTGGATTTTGCTATGATCTATTTTGAAAAAAGTACGTACTAGAATAAAGTCAAAAATACAACTACACAAGGCAAAATATATAATTTTTTATGGGCTTGGGCACCTGTTAGAATATATTTCAGGTGTCATAAAAATGTATGATTAATTAGAAAAAGTAAATAAATGCAAAAGATGGTAGGTAAGATTAAATAAGAAAAGTATATAAATATAAGGATGATTAATAATTATTATTATGTGTATCTATATAGTAGATTAGATGAATATTAGATATAATAATGAGTGCCCATTTGGCGTCCATTAGAGAAACTCAATTTCTATTCTTTTCATGTACTATTTTAGATATTTCATAATTGATATTCAATGCTAATGATAAGGTTTTGTTTATAGTAAATAATTCAAATCGGTTTTAAGTAGCTACTTTCATTAGTGTTTATATTTTTTCCTTATTTATCTCATTATTATTATTATACAAGTACATAGTGTTGCTTTGTTATTTTTGTTGACTTGAGTCTTTCTTAAGGTTCATTTGGGGGTTATATTGACTTGTCAAAAAGTACTTAGTTGAGATTTTGTAAAGCATGTGTTGTGTGGTTGATACAGAAAAAGGTATTGGTGTGTGGGTATTTTGAGTATTTTGGTGTGCCTATTTTTATGGATAGTGGTTGGATTTTTTAAAAAATATTTTACAGAGGGTTTACTATATGTATTTTTTAATCATTCAAAGACAACCTTAAGTTAATTAACCATCATATTGAATGAAACTTTCATTTGTATAAAATGTAAATTATAATAATGGAACACGAGCAGTACAACTATGCAAAATCAGTCACTATTTGTTGCAATTCAATTAAATTTGATTTATTTTCAATATTTTATATTTTATATTTGGGTTTGACTTAAATATTTTTCATTAGTTATTAATACACAGGCATAGGATTGCTTTTGTATGTATTTTTTATGGATCGAATTATTTTATGCACAATATTATCAAATATTGACTTGTAATAGATAAATAAAATTTGACTTGAAATTATCCATATAAGTAAACCTACATAATTTTTTTTTAATAATCCATAGTACTTTTTCTATTTTGAGAAATAGGAACATGCAACTATAGTTAAAAATTAACTCGATGTTGAAAATAATTAACACGTTCTATTGAACCTTTTTTCTATATCTTTTTTTTAATCTAATTCATTTTAATAAATTTGGAGACAAAATTAGTACTTCTAAAAAATTCTTTTGATTTTAACTTTCGTGTCAAAAAATAAAATTTTGATATTATTATGGGTTAAAATATAAACTCGTGCATAGCACGAGCCAAAATACTAGTTATAAAGGGTGTGAGCAAGGATATAATGCTTTTAAATCATACAAAAACAGTCACTTTCATTATTTGCAAATATACTGTGTATATCTTATCTTTTCATGCAAAATTAGTATCTTTTCAAATTGATTACTTCCAACTTTACCAAAGTAATTAGTGTAAAAAAAATACTTACACATTTTAAGCATTAATATTTACATATCTATGCTACGTACCATTCACTAGTTCCAAACTTCTAGAAACTTTTCTAAACAAACCCAATTTTGTATAGAGTTTACAATTATTTTTTGAGTAAATCTTATATACACTAACAGTGTATACACTATCACCGCTGGATCCATGACATTTGTGCAAAAGTTGAATTTCAAATTCAAATTTTGTATAGTTGTCATTCATCCAATGCTGACAAAAATTTATAGGTACAGACATGGGAAGACAAGAAGACTGAGTGAAGGGCCTCTGCCCAAGGAATTTTTCGTATTAAACAAGAACAACGCTTCCATCTTCTTTCGGGACTTCTGAAGAAGACCTAACTTTTGTGGATTTACATTTCTAAAGTAGCATAAAACTAGAAAAAAATTGGACTTGAACAAAGATATGGGCGTAAACCTGGCAAAGGCTAGCTTTGGATGGTCATACTAGGTATCCTAACATCTAGTGCCTCAAGAACCTACATCTAGTGCCTCAACAAGCTTTCAGGTACACTTAAATGTAGTGCAACTCTTAAATTCTTTTTTTTTGGTGCTAAATTTAAGCACCTAATTACTATTGATAGTTAAATTTGTTTGTAACAGATTCAAAAACAAAACAGTAGACGTGACATTGTGATATTCTCATCCCAAACCTCTGTCTGGAGTTTATGTTCACAAAGATTAAATAGCTCTATGAAAAGATGATGCTGCTGAGAAAGGGAAACATATATACCTCTCAACCTTAAGCTTTCCCGGGAGAGAATCAGTCTCGATTTCAATTTTCCAATCCTTATAGTCTTCTTGTTGCTTCTCCCGTGCAAACTCAGCACCTTTTAAGATGGCTTCAGCTTCAGCCTCATCAATTTTCATCTCCGACAACTCATGCGTTAGAACATCCACCAAGTTCTCCATGTTGTCTCTTAACACCACTCCCAAATAGCTAGACAAGCCAGCCTTCCCAGCATCAACGTTTACTTTAAGATGCCTAAAATTAAAACCAAATTAGAACCAAAGAAAAAACAATAAAAGAATGTGATTTTTTAGCTCTATCAAAACACATAGTTACTCGATTAAAATTGGGCTTCTTCCAGCAGGCATCCTCTATAGGGTTAATCCCATAGGCATTTCCATCTACAATCTTCAAATTTCTTCTGGTAATCTCATTAAGAAGGCCCCATCGCCTTTCAACATTAGTCCTTGCTAATATGAGTGCCCACTCACCACATTTGACTTCTTTCTTAGGCAAAAGCTTTGGATTTTGCTTGTATTGATACTCTTCTACAAGAGTATGATACCTTAGCTTAGTATCCTCAACATCAACAAACACATCCTGCATTTAAACAAGTAGTTTCAATATAGATGGAAAAGTGAAAAATCCAAAAATGGATAGAAATTTTCAAGAGAAAATCCTGATCATATAAAGTCCTTTAACTCGGATGTTGAAGCAAAGATCTAAAGGATGTTAGTTACCTTGCTGAGAAAATGTATACATATAACAAGATCTCAAGGATTCCAAATGCAAAACACTATTGTCTACTATGTTAAGCTGTACAATCCCTTCAAGCAAAAAAATAAAAAACAAATACACAAATCTAATTGCAAGCTTTGATGATCAAATAGGAGGACTGGCACTAGCATGCCTTACATTATATCATATAGCTACAGGTGGTGGAGTTATACATGGTTCAAGTGGCCAACACCAAATTTACTGGTCCTCTTCTGGATAGTATACTTACTGAAGGATGACATCCGATAGTCAGTGTAGAGCATCTTAGTGGATGGAACTGAACTTGATGTTCAAGTTCCCTTGCTAAGATATACAGCAAGGGATTATATATATACAACAAGAAAAAATATATATACAGTAAGATCTCAAGGATTCCAATGCAACATTATTTTCTACTTTGTTTAGATGTACAAACCATTCAAGGGAAGAAAAACAAATACACAAGTGTAATTGCAAGCTTAGATGATCAAATAGGACTGGAACTAGACATATCATACCCTGAATGAACTACTACAAGTAACAATGTAATGCCAGATAAATAAATACACTCTTGTAAAACGCCACTTCATAATGAAAATTTCAACAATAGCAGAATTTTGAACACCATTTCATTAAGTGGCTGGAGCAAATAACAACAGAGCATTCGTAGAAATATCCTACATTAGTCTACATTATAAAACGACCTGCTGGTTCCTCTTTCAAACAATAAATCAAAAATTCAGCATGTCAGCCTTCTCAGCACATTAAATCCTCTACTTCCGAATAAAGATATTTTTTTAAAAAAAAAATTCATGCTGAAAAGTTCATGTTTACCTTGAACAGATTAAGCCCTCTTTGTTTAGCTTTGATTGCTTCCACCGGTGAATAATCGATATTACAATGGGGTGGAAAGACTACAAAATCCACTAAAGCTACTACCTCTCGCGCTTGAGAGATATTAAACTTCATATTTTACAGACAGCAGCTTCATATGAATGCGAGGGTTTCTATGAGTGAATGTGAGTTTTCAGTCTTGTATGTGTATATAAGTCATGGAAAGAAAACTCCTCTCACGTGTAGAGTCTTTTTTTCTCTCTCTTGGGAAGGGAGCCCTTTTCCCTTTGGTGGGAACTCCTAGTTTTTTGAACTTTTTGAAATTCAAGAAACAACGAAGCAGACCACAAACTTTGAACCTGCACTAAATTCCAATGATGTCTGAAAATGAGAATCACTAAGCCTTGCATCCAGTGCTCATAAAGCGCTCATAAAGAAGGGGTCTTTAAGAGCCGTGCTACGCACGGTGTTGACATTATTGAAAAAAATGAAAATAAAATGGTGAATAAAAAAGGTTAAAAAATTGTACCAACACAATTAAAATGTAATATCTGTCTAACAATAATTTGAAGTATGATAGAATCTGTATATCATTCAAGAACTACCTTTTTTAGAAAGATAGATCTTGAAAGAAAGATAGAATATGGATTTTGTAGTCTTTCCACCACATTGTAATATTGATTATTCACCGGTAAAAGCAGTCAAAGCTAAACAAAGAGGGCTTAATCTGTTCAAGGTAAACATGAACTTTTCAGCATGAATTTTTTTTAAAAATATCTTTATTCGGAAGTAGAGGATTTAATGTGCTGAGAAGGCTGACATGCTGAATTTTGGATTTATTGTTTGAAAGAGGAACCAGCAGGTCGTTTTATAATGTAGACTAATGTAAGATATTTCTACGAATGTTCTGTTGTTATTTGCTCCAGTCACTTAATGAAATGGTGTTCAAAATTCTGCTATTGTTGAAATTTTCATTATGAAGTGGCGTTTTACAAGAGTGTATTTATTTATCTGGCATTATTATTTGTAGTAGTCCATTCAGGGTATGATATGTCTAGTTCCAGTCCTATTTGATCATCTAAGCTTGCAATTACACTTGTGTATTTGTTTTTTTTCCCTTGAATGGTTTGTACATCTAAACAAAGTAGAAAATAATGTTGCATTGGAATCCTTGAGATCTCGCTGTATATATATATATTTTTGCTGTATATATATAATCCCTTGCTGTATATCTTAGCAAGGGAACTTGAACATCAAGTTCAGTTCCATCCACTAAGATGCTCTACACTGACTATCGGATATCATCCTTCAGTGAGTATATTATCTAGAAGAGGACCAGTAAATTTTGTGCTGGCCACTTGAATAATGTATAACTCCACCACCTGTAGCTATATGATATAATGTGAGGCATGCTAGTGCCAGTCCTCCTATTTGATCATCTAAGCTTGCAACTAGATTTGTGTATTTGTTTTTTTATTTTTTTGCTTGAATGGATTGTACAGCTTAATATAGTAGACAATAGTGTTTTGCATTTGGAATTCTTGAGATCTTGTTATATGTATATATTTTCTCAGCAAGGTAACTAGCATCCTTCAGATCTTTGCTTCAACATCCGAGCTAAAGGACTTTATATTTTCAGGATTTTCTCTTGGAAATTTCTATCCATTTTTGGGTTTTTTACTTTTTCATCTATATTGAAATTACTTGTTTAAATGTAGGATGTGTTTGTTGATATTGAGGATACTAAGCTAAGGTATCATACTCTTGTAGAAGAGTATCAATACAAGCAAAATCCAAATTGGTTCTGCAATTACACTTTTTGCTGCATTATCTTGCTAAATCAACTGTTTACATGACATAATATTAGATGGAATACATAATGATTTAGCAATTATTCAAGTTCCCCTCCCACCAACGTCGCCATGTGATGGGCACAACGATGGTAAGATCTAGGTTTCTCGCTTATTTTTAACACATAATTATCCATTACTATTGCATTTTCAACTCTATTAATGTAACTTATACACCTTATTTCTATATTTAATGTTTATGATATAATGTTTATGAATTATTAAAATTATGCAGACTCATCTGAAGAATTTGTTCCTGCTACGCAAGACGTTGTGCCTGCTAACATAGTTACAGCAGAACAAATTGGTAATGTTCTCATACCTTTCTTATGTAATTATATTTAATATTTTTTTAAATATGATCTTAAGTACACAAATTAAGGGTGCTCATGGATCAAATAATCAATTCATTTCTAATTTAGCTAACCATACCCTTCCTCAATTTGAATGGTTACTTAGTGACCGGTTAATCTTTAACATAGGGTCAGATTTACGAGGTAATATATCCTTCTTTCAAGAAAAAGAAAAAGAAAAATATTTAGATTGACAAATCCAAAAAAACAATAGTTTTAAATTGAATAATTTTATTTAATTTTACAACTCTACAAAATCATTAATACGAAATAGACTTGCAAATCAAAAAATACAAAATTTATCAAATCAATAATATCATTTAATCTTACAAATCTAAAAAATCATTAATATAAAATAGACTTGCAAAACATAAATTGAAATATTTTTCAAATCAATAATATTGTTTAATTTTACAACTCTAAAATATCTTGAATACAAAATAGACTTGCAAATCGAACAATACAACATTTTCGAATCAATAATACTATTTAATCTTACAACTCTAAAAAATCACGACTACAAAAGAATAATAACAAATCAAAATACCGAATATTTAAAAGATTTGTTCTTATTTTGTCCATTTGTTGCTACCTATCATTTTTTTTTTAATAACGATGGTAGGTTGCTCCACTAATTTTGAATTTCGCACATACTTAATTCTCAGGACAATGGTGATAGGTTATTCGACCAACGAATCAATTCATACAAAGATCATGCATTTTCATTTGTAGTACGCACTCCACAAAATTCAACAGATTAATTAAATCACCAATTTTGGCTTTCGTACTAAAAGTTGATTGGTGTGAAGAGTGTTCGCACCTTCATGCAAGATTATCAAATTGAATGCATAATATTTGTAAGTATTTCATTTTAACAACATTTAATTACATTCAATTTTATTCATATATCATTCATTTTCTAATATAAATTTCTATTATTTTTTCGGGATCTATCTTTCGAAAAAAGACAATTTTTAAATGATATACACATTCCATCATATTTCAAACTATTGTTAGACAGATATTACATTTTAATTGTGTTGGTACAATTTTTTAACCTTTTTTAATTCACCCTTTTATTTTCATTTTTTCAATAATGTCAGCACCGTGCGTAGCACGGGTATTCACACTAGTATGATATGTATTCTTGAATTATTTTACTCTTTAATCAATTCAATTAATGTTATCTAATAGTTATTAGTTTGTTTAGTTCAAATGTTTAAATCACTATATTTTAGTTAGAACAATATTTGTTAAACTAACTTATCAAAAAGCCTCTCTAAGTAAATATTTTATTTTAACATTTCCTTTAGACATAAAAATCCTTATTAAACTAACTTATCAATAAACATTTCTAATTAAAATTTACCATATTTACTATTTTTAACATGTCCCTTAGTCGCAAATGACAAATAGCATATATATATACTTTAACATGTGTCATTTCTCAAGGATTTTGAATTATTTTATTTTTTATTAATTTCAATTAATGTCATCTAATGATTATAGTTTGTTTAATTTACATGTTTAAATCCCAATATTTTAAGTAGGAAATATTTTTGTTAAATTACATTATCAAAAAACTTGTCATTATTTTAACATTTCTTTTAGGCAAAAAAGGCTTGGTTTAACCAACTTATCAATAATTCTCTCTAAGCAAAATTTTTTACTTCAATGATTTCCTTAGCTTCAGATGACAAATAGCAGGTATTGTCATTTGTAAATTTTTTGTATATAGGATATTATAAATTTAAATAAATGGTTTGACAAATTGTTAAATATCAATGCAGGACTATCGTAAAAACGATACATTTTTCCCTCAATCGTGTTGTTCAAATTGAGAATTTTATTTAATGTCTTATCTTTAATATATGTAATAGATGGAGGGTTTTTTATCAGAAAACCTTCACACATCTCCAAAATCCCAATCCCTTTTTCCTAGAATTTTACATTTATTTTAATTCACACACATTGGCTCCAAATTTTGGTACAATCAAACCATTTCAAATTCTTTTGTTTGTTACTGGTATGCAAATTAAATTTCCATGATTTCCAATTCCTCCCCATGTCTAGTTGACCCTTATTCACAGTTTCAAATTTATGTAAAACTTATCCAAATCACATTTGCAAAATTTTAGATTGATAACACAAAATTTATAATAATTAACTAATAACATAAATTATTTACAATTTTAGTGTAGACCTCTTTAGAGAGCTCCCAACTCCCTATCTTTTTTCTTATTTTTATTTGTTTTTAATTAAATAAATAAATTTCAATCTTTGAATTAGATACTTACCATGTATGCCATTATAAGTTAGTTACATTTTTGAAATATTAACAACATTCAAAATACTAGCACAATTTGAAATTACATACTTGTCATATAGGCATTTATGAATGAGTAACATTTCTAAAAATATTAACAAAACTTAACATACTAACACAATATCACGCTTGTAAATGATTATTTCTAAAAAGGAAATAATATTTGAAATCCTTCAAATTGGTAATACAAAATGAAAACAACTTATCAAACATAAAAGGTAAAACATACCATCAAATTCATAAAAGAACTAACATTTACTCCAGTCATTCTTTTAGGAAATTCCAACATAAATATGTATTGTTACCTTTGGTAATTCTAACTTAAATATGTAACTGCTGTTTAAACATTAAATTAAGATGTCCAATTCATAAACATACAACATTTATATTGTCTAAAGTTAAAAAATCAAAAGAACAAATTTGTGTATGAAAAGATAACACTCTAAGTTTTTGGTAGGGCACTACCCAAAAACATACTATTAATTTGGCAAGAACAGAATAAAAAATAGCTTAGGAAATATCAAAATTAAAAAATAATATCAATTTTAAAAAGGAAATAAACAAATGACAGTAGTTTTTACATTTCATGTTCTTTATTTGGAACAGTTAAGGGTGGGAAAAAACACCCGCTAATCTAAATATCCGCCGTATCCGATTGATCCGACCCGAAAATTAGGATACCCGATTCATATTATTTGATCGGGTCAAAAGAGGGTCGAGTACTAGCTTAGATACGGGGCGGGTTAGGGTCACATAATTAAAAACTCACGAATGCCCGACCCACCGCAATATATATTTTTTTATTTTTTATTTATATATACTATAAAATAATATTTTTAGAGCTAAATGAGTAATTTTATTCAACAAATTGCATTACAAATATGAAAGACTATAGTTTGTTTATAAGATTTATTTGTAGAGGTCATGATCTTATATTTTTTAGAAAATACTTTAATTAATATGGAATATATATTTAAAAAAAAGTGCTGCTTATTTCAAATTTTTATTGATTTTGAATTCTTTGAATTTTTTCCATTTTCTTGTATTCTCTTCACATATTTATTACTTGGTGGGAGACTTTTTTTGAGCAAAAATCTTTATTAAATCTTATCTGAATATGTAAAATATAAACTTAAATTACTATAAATTATTTTTTAAAAAATTAAATGATAAGTTGGGCATGATGGGTACCCGTTGAGTTGATCCTATCTCAACGGGGTACCCACTGATATGCGAGGTGGGCAAGGGTCAAAATATGGTTAACTTGTAAAGTATGGGTCGGGTCAGCCAAATTGTGCACAGGATAGGTACTCGACCAGTGCCTACCCCTAGAGACAGTGCCTATCAATAATGTTAATAAAAAAAGTTAACATAGGCATTTAAAATCTTCCCTTGGAATTATCCATATAAGTAAACCTACATAATTTTTTTTTTATAATCCATAGTACTTTTTCTATTTTGAGAAATAGGAACATGCAACTAGGGGTGGGCAAAAAATCCGGTTCGATCTGAAACCCGACTAACCCGATCCGATCCGATCCGAAAAATAAGATATCCGATCTGATTTTTTTTAGCGGGGCAGATGCGGATCGGGTACCCGTAAAAACGGATACGGATACGAATCAGTAAAATAAAAACCCGCGGATACCCAACCCGCATGGTATATCATATAAATATTAAAAAAATAAGGGTTCATTATATAATTTTATAATTTTTAATCCTAAGGCAAGTAAAGTGGTTCACAACCTCATATTTTAATCCCATATGATCCACATCTCCTCATTTTGTCTAAAAAAAGCAAATATTCTTGGTGAAACCTAACCAAAATTCAAAACAAAGAAAAATCTGAAACATTATCATTTAATTTTTTCCCCTTTATTCATTTCATTTTTATTACAAGTACATCGTGTTGCTTTGTTATTTTTGTTGACTTGAGTCTTTCTTAAGGTTCATTTGGGGGTTATATTGACTTGTCAAAAAGTACTTAGTTGAGATTTTGTAAATTTGTGTTGTGTGGTTTTACAGAAAAAGGTATTGGTGTGTGGGTATTTTGAGTATTTTGGTGTGCCTATTTTTATGGATAGTGGTTGGATTTTTTAAAAAATATTTTACAGAGGGTTTACTATATGTATTTTTTAATCATTCAAAGACAACCTTAAGTTAATTAACCATCATATTGAATGAAACTTTCATTTGTATAAAATGTAAATTATAATAATGGAACACGAGCAGTACAACTATGCAAAATCAGTCACTATTTGTTGGATTTATTTTCGTTTGGTTATTAATCATAGGATTGCTTTTGTATGTATTTTTTATGGATCGAATAATGATATTAAAATATTATATAGAAAATAAAATTTTTTTTTAGGGGCGGGTACCCTATGACCCGCCCCTTTTTTTCGGGTACCCGAATACCTTTGCCCACCTCTACATGCAACTATAGTTAAAAATTAACTCGATGTTGAAAATAATTAACACGTTCTATTGAACCTTTTTTATATCTTTTTTTTAATCTAATTCATTTTAATAAATTTGGAGACAAAAATAGTACTTCTAAAAAATTCTTTTGATTTTAACTTTCGTGTCAAAAAATAAAATTTTGATATTATTACGGGTTAAAATATAAACTCACGCATAGCACGAGCCAAAATACTAGTTATAAAGGGTTTGAGCAAGGATATAATGCTTTTAAATCATACAAAAACAGTCACTTTCATTATTTGCAAATATACTTTGTATATCTTATCTTTTCATGCAAAATTAGTATCTTTTCAAATTGATTACTTCCAACTTTACCAAAGCAATTAGTGTAAAAAAAATACTTACACATTTTAAGCATTAATATTTACATATCTATGCTACGTACCATTCACTAGTTCCAAACTTCTAGAAGCTTTTCTAAACAAACCCAATTTTGTATAGAGTTTACAATTATTTTTTGAGTAAATCTTATACACACTTACAGTGTATACACTATCACCGTTGGATCCATGACATGTGTGCAAAAGTTGAATTTCAAATTCAAATTTTGTATAGTTGTCATTCATCCAATGCTGACAAAAATTTATAGGTACAGACATGGGAAGACAAGAAGACTGAGTGAAGGGCCTCTGCCCAAGGAATTTTTCGTATTAAACAACAACAATGCTTCCATCTTCTTTCGGGACTTCTGAAGAAGACCTAACTTTTGTGGATTTACATTTCTAAAGCAGCATAAAACTGAAAAAAAATTGGACTTGAACAAAGATATGGGCATAAACCTGGCAAAGGCTAGCTTTGGATGGTCATACTAGGTATCCTAACATCTAGTGCCTCAAGAATCTACATCTAGTGCCTCAACAAGCTTTCAGGTACACTTAAATGTAGTGCAACTCTTAAATTCTTTTTTTTGGTGCTAAATTTAAGCATCTAATTACTATTGATAGTTAAATTTGTTTGTAACAGATTCAAAAACAAATCAGTAAACGTGACACTATGATATTCTCATCCCAAACCTCTGTTGCTGGAGTTTATGTCCACAAAGATTAAATAGCTCTATGAAAAGATGATGCTGCTGAGAAAGGGAAGCATATATACCTCTCAACCTTAAGCTTTCCCGGGAGAGAATCAGTCTCGATTTCAATTTTCCAATCCTTATAGTCTTCTTGTTGCTTCTCCCGTGCAAACTCAGCACCTTTTAAGATGGCTTCAGCTTCAGCCTCATCAATTTTCATCTCCGACAACTCATGCATTCGAACATCCATCAAGTTCCCCATGTTGTCTCTTATCACCACTCCCAAATAGCTAGACAAGCCAGCCTTCCCAGCATCAACGTTTACTTTAAGATGCCTAAAATTAAAACCAAATTAGAACCAAAGAAACAACAATAAAAGAATGTGATTTTTTAGCTCTATCAAAACACATAGTTACTCGATTAAAATTGGGCTTCTTCCAGCAGGCATCCTCTATAGGGTTAATCCCATAGGCATTTCCATCTACAATCTTCAAATTTCTTCTGGTAATCTCATTAAGAAGGCCCCATCGCCTTTCAACATTAGTTCTTACTAATATGAGTGCCCACTCTTTGTTTAGCTTTGACTGCTTCCACCGATGAATAATCGATATTACAATGGGGTGGAAAGACTACAAAATCCACTAAAGCTACTACCTCTCGCGCTTGAGAGATATTAAACTTCATATTTTACAGACAGCAGTTTCATATGAATGCGAGGGTTTCTATGAGTGAATGTGAGTTTTCAGTCTTGTATGTGTATATAAGTCATGGAAAGAAAACTCCTCTCACATGTAGAGTCTTTTTTTCTCTCTCTTGGGAAGAGAGCCCTTTTCCCTTTAGTGGGAACTCCTAGCTTTTTGAACTTTTTGAAATTCAAGAAACAACGAAGCAGACCACAAACTTTGAACCTGCACTAAATTCCAATGATGTCTGAAAATGAGAATCACTAAGCCTTGCATCCAGTGCTCATACAGCGCTCATAAAGGAGCGGTCTTTAAGTCCCGTGCTACGCACGGTGTTGACATTATTGAAAAAAATGAAAATAAAATGGTGAATAAAAAAAGGTTAAAAAATTGTACCAACACAATTAAAATGTAATATCTGTCTAACAATAATTTGAAATATGATAGAATGTGTATATCATTCAAGAACTGCCTTTTTTAGAAAAATAGATATTGAAAAAATAATAGAAATTCATATTAAAAATGAATAATATATGAATAAAAATGAATGTAATTGAATGTTGTTAAAATGAAATATTTACAATTATTATGCATTCGATTTGATAATCTTGCATGAAGGTGCGAATACTCAAATAATTAATTCTGTTGAATTTTGTGAAGTGCGAACTACAATTGAAAATGCACGATCTTTGCATGAATTGATTCGTTGGTTGAACAACCTATCACCATTTTCTTGAGAATTAAGTGTGTACGAAATTCAAAATTATTGTATTTTTTTACATAGTTTATAAATAGCATTATAAAAAATAAATATATATCAAGAAATTCTACCTTCCTTTGTAATTCTCTGAGATAAGAAGCATCACAACCAAATAAGAATCGTGCATGTCTATCTTGTAGATTAAGATGCATGTTACCACTGAAATCTCTAATTTGTATGTTAACATTATACCTGTTTGACAAATAAAATGTAATATACAATACAGAAAAATATGTTGAAATTAAAAGTACATAAAATTAATTACCTAATAACAGTGTCAACCATGTCATTACAATGCAGACCAAAGTGACAAAGAATCAGATAATGACAATCTTTTTGTGATAAAAAACATTAACTATTTTGGCCTAAATGTACGGAAACTGTCATCATGACAATATCAAATACTATACATAGTTATCGAACTCCAAGAATCCAAACTAAGTCGCAAACAATCTAAAAATGTAAATTTTCTATCGTAAAAAATTTCTCATATCAAATTCCATCATTTTTGTATCTGGAGGAATTTGGTTTCATCAAAAGTCAAATACCAATACTTGTGTCATAGGGAAAAAGATGACATAAAAACAGTGATTGACATCTATTGCTCTGACTATAAAATAATTTTTTATGCTTACTGTTGCGTAATAAGTTATTGAATAATGAGAAAATGAGTCTAAAACGATGACCTATTACCTAACATTTCACTTCTATTTAAAGGCGAAAGACAATAACAGCAATAATCAATAAAAAAAATATTACATTATTGGAAATAATATTTTAAAAAAAATGGAAATGCAAATGTTTAGAGAATAAACAATACAGAAATTTCTAATTTGATGCGAATGACGTTTTAATCGGTGTAGTTGGGATTTTGTCCTTCGAATTTGATGTGAGATTTCTCTTTCGTCAACGCAAAGTTGCTGAAACTTTTTGAACTACTGTGTGAAATCGTTACGGTGTACGTTTTATTTTCTAAACAAATGTTTCCTCCTTTGCAATCTTGCGAGTTTGAAATTTTGGTTGTCGTTGAAATGCTTGTAGGCGGGCATGTTCCATATTAAAATTAGGTTAAGGGCTAAGATGGATACCATAAAAAAGTTGAAGGAGAAAATAAGTTCTTAGGGAAAATGCAAGAAAGTTCTCTTAATTGGAGTGAGCACGCAAGAAAGTTGAATGAGGATGCTATGTTTTTTAGGACTTTTAATTGGAGTGAAATTCTTAAATTGGAGGACTTTTAATTGGAGTGGGAAAGTGGGAGAAATGCAGGGAAAACGTGAGCATGATTATAGGATGTTTAGGAGAGATTATTGATTAGTTAAGAGATAAACATTTCTTAAATTGGAGAACTCTTAATTGGAATGGAAAACGTTGGAAAAATGTGAGCATGGTTATAGGATTTGTAGTATACTCAATAACTTGATAGTATTCTCAAATCACCAATGAGGTAAAGTTTGCCTAAATAAGTTTGACAGTGTCCTAATTCGTTGCCCAAAAAAAGCGCTAAATAGTCCTAATTGACATTGCAAGTTACGGCAACGTGCCAGTGGCATCTAGTCATAATTTTTTTTGGGGGTCAAAATCTAGTCCTAATTGGTTCTGCTTTTTCTTGATCATGTTGTATGCTTCTAAATTCTACTTAACGTGTAATAATTGATAATAGCTTATTCTATTCTTTCATGGTATTAGACAGGCGAAAATCACACCAAAAGTGTGATAAATTTACTATAAATTTCTAATATTATCTTCCCTAATTTTTGTATACTTTTTAAAAAATTTAAACTTTTGTCAACAATAGGCTGGTCACGCAAATAAAAAAAAAGTGTCTGGTCACACATCTCATTCTTTGTCCTAAAGAACTCAATTTAGCAAATTTCTTAGAATAATGGTGAAAAAAATCATAACAATGGAGGAACTTGGGTTAGTTTCTTCTTTTTTTTTTTGGATCTGAAACAGCCCTATTCATTTTTAAAAAATAAATAAATTGGCCATCTTACGTTCATTAAGAAAGGGAAATTTTTTTGGCCACTGCACATGGATGTCCGACCATCCTGAAGGAAAAAAAAACAATTGTTCCGTTTTTGCGATTTTTTTTAAGGTTAAATTTAGTAAGCTCCTTAACTTTACATTTAGTTGCACTTTACCCCCTTAACTTTACATTTAGTTGCATATTTGTGATTTTTTTGAAATTTGATTGTAATTTACAAAGCTCATTTGTAGGGGTGGTTATAGGATTAGTTTAGTGATAAATATTTCTTAATTATAAAAATGTAAAATTGTATTAAAATAGCATACGAATGAGCATTTGTCTTTAATTAAGGAGTAAAAAAGATTTAAAGTATAAATAACAAACTATTGATGGTTTATGAAGTATATAGTGGAAAAGTTTTAAATTTTAAATTTGACTTGTGATAGGGTTGGTTATAACCCACTACTTTTTATATATTAAAATAAATACAAAAATTTAGAAAAAAGAATGAGAAGTTTGAAAGCCATTGAGATTCTCTCCCCTAAAATCCCACTCTGCAATACATATAGATATAGACTAGACATATCATACCCTGAATGGACTACTACAAGTAATAATGCCAGATAAATAAATACACTCTTGTAAAACGCCACTTCATAATGAAAATTTCAACAATAGCAGAATTTTGAACACCATTTCATTAAGTGACTGGAGCAAATAACAACAGAGCATTCGTAGAAATATCCTACATTAGTCTACATTATAAAACGACCTGCTGGTTCCTCTTTCAAATAATAAATCCAAAATTCAGCATGTCAGCCTTCTCAGCACATTAAATCCTCTACTTCCGAATAAAGATATTTTTTTTAAAAAAAATTCATGCTAAAAAGTTCATGTTTACCTTGAACAGATTAAGCCCTCTTTGTTTAGCTTTGACTGCTTCCACCGGTGAATAATCGATATTACAATGGGGTGGAAAGACTACAAAATCCACTAAAGCTACTACCTCTCACGCTTGAGAGATATTAAACTTCATATTTGACAGACAGCAGCTTCATATGAATGCGAGGGTTTCTATGAGTGAATGTGAGTTTTCAGTATTGTATGTGTATACAAGTCATGGAAAGAAAACTTCTCTCACGTGTAGAGTCTTTTTTTCTCTCTCTTGGGAAGAGAGCCATTTTCCCTTTGGTGGGAACTTCTAGCTTTTTGAACTCTTTGAAATTCAAGAAACAATGAAGCAGACCACAAACTTTGAATCTGCACTAAATTCCAATGATGTCTGAAAATGAGAATCACTAAGCCTTGCATCCAGTGCTCATACAGATCAGCGCTCATAAAGGAGGGGTCTTTAAGAAAGAATTGCAAGTGAAGTGGTGGGTGAGAAGAAAGCTGCTGTCGGAACCACTAACACAGCGTAAGGGGAAGACAGACTAGCTAAGGTAGTATTCTGTCCTTACTTGTGTCTCTTCGTTTTGTATGCTTAAAGTCCTATTGACCTGTTTGTACTCACTCTTACCTGGAAAAATTTACCTTTTAATTCTTCCTCCATAGAGCTAGGACGATCAGTGTCTATCTGGTCTTAGGGGTGAGGAATACCACTAGTATAGCTCAAGTGACATATGGCAGAAGATTTGGTGGAAGTCCTACAAAAGTTTGCGCTCTCTGAGAAGGAGGTGGGTAGTACTTTACTGGACCTGGGGGATTTAGATAATGGTATAGTGGAATGTCAAGGGAGTATTATAGGGAAAATAAAAGGGGAAAAGGTAGCTAATTTTACATGAGTAAAAAATTTTGCCACTGTGGCTTGGAGCTACCCTAAAGGGCTTAAGGTTGCTGAACTGGGACCAAACCAGTTCCAATTTCCTATACTAGACCCTAAGGATAAGGAACAGATCCTTATGGGTGGCCCATGGATAATAGACAACTAGATCTTAGTTCTTAGAAACTGGGAGGTGGGTATTGAAGAGAATGATGAAGCGTTCAGTATAGCTCCAATCTGGGTGCAAGTTTGGAACCTTCCTATACACTGCCTGTCTAAGGCTGTAGGAAAGAAGGTGGGAACTATCTTTCATGAGGTTAGGGGTGTGGTGATTCCACAAACAAGAGGTAAGGAAGGGAAGCACATGAAACTGTTAGTGATGATGGACATAAACCAGCCTCTTTTGAGAGGAACCACAGTGCAGATGAACGGAGTCAATAAATGGTTGTCGTTTAAATATGAGAAGTGTCCTGATTTTTGTAATAGCTGTGGCATCATTGGGCATAGTGAAAAGAATTGTAAGGCTCCAGTGGTTGTGCAGAAAGAGCAGTACCAGAACCAGTATGGCCCGTGGCTTTAGTGGATTTTGTAGTCTTTCCACCCCATTATAATATCGATTATTCACCGGTGGAGGCAGTTAAAACTAAACAAAGAGGGCTTAATCTATTCAAGGTAAACATGAATTTTTTTTAAAAATATCTTTATTCGGAAGTAGATGATTTAATGTGCTGAGAAGGCTGACATGCTGAATTTTGGATTTATTGTTTGAAAGAGGAACCGGCAGGTCGTTTTATAATGTAGACCAATGTAAGATATTTCTACGAATGTTCTGTTGTTATTTGCTCCAGTCACTTAATGAAATGGTGTTCAAAATTCTGCTATAGTTGAAATTTTCATTATGAAGTGGCGTTTTACAAGAGTGTATTTATTTATCTGGCACTATTACTTGTAGTAGTCCATTCAGGGTATGATATGTTTAGTTCCAGTCCTATTTGATCATCTAAGCTTGCAATTACACTTGTGTATTTGTTTTTTTTTCCCTTGAATGGTTTGTATATCTAAACAAAATAGAAAATAATGTTGCATTGGAATCCTTGAGATCTTGCTGTATATATATTTTTTCTTGCTGTATATATATAATCCCTTGCTGTATATCTTAGCAAGAGAACTTGAACATCAAGTTCAGTTTCATCCACTAAGATGCTCTACACTGACTATTGGATATCATCCTTCAGTGAGTATATTATCTAGAAGAGGACCAGTAAATTTGGTGCTGGCCACTTGAATCATGTATAACTCCACCACCTGTAGCTATATGATATAATGTGAGGCATGCTAGTGCCAGTCCTCCTATTTGATCATCTAAGCTTGCAATTAGATTTGTGTATTTGTTTTTTATTTTTTTGCTTGAATGGATTGTACAGCTTAACATAGTAGACAATAGTGTTTTGCATTTGGAATCCTTGAGATCTTGTTATATGTATATATTTTCTCAGCAAGGTAACTAGCATCCTTCAGATCTTTGCTTCAACATTCGAGCTAAAGGACTTTATATGATCAGGATTTTCTCTTGGAAATTTCTATCCATTTTTGAATTTTTTACTTTTTCATCTATATTGAAACTACTTGTTTAAATGTAGGATGTGTTTGTTGATATTGAGGATACTAAGCTAAGGTATCATACTCTTGTATAAGAGTATCAATATAAGCAAAATCCAAAGCTTTTGCCCAAGAAAGAAGTCAAATGTGGTGAGTGGACACTCATATTAGTAAGGACTAATGTTGAAAGGCGATGAGACCTTCTTAATGAGATTACCAGAAGAAATTTGAAGATTGTAGATGAAAATGCCTATGGGATTAACCCTATAGAGGATGCCTGCCGGAAGAAACCCTATTTTAAGTGAGTAACTATGTGTTTTGATAGAGCTAAAAAATCACATTCTTTTATTGTTGTTTCTTTGGTTCTAATTTGGTTTTAATTTTAGGCATCTTAAAGTAAACGTTGATGCTGGGAAGGCTGGCTTGTCTAGCTATTTGGGAGTGGTGATAAGAGACAACATGAGGAACTTGGTGGATGTTCGAACGCATGAGTTGTCGGAGATGAAAATTGATGAGGCTGAAGCTGAAGCCATCTTAAAAGGTGTTGAGTTTGCACGGGAGAAGCAACAAGAAGACTATAAGGATTGGAAAATTGAAATCGAGACTGATTCTCTCCCGGGAAAGCTTAAGGCTGAGAGGTATATGTGCTTCCCTTTCTCAGCAGCATCATCTTTTTATAGAGCTATTTAATCTTTGTGGATATAAACTCCAGCAACAGAGGTTTGGGATGAGAATATCACAGTGTCGCGTCTACTATTTTGTTTTTGAAACTGTTACAAACAAATTTAACTATCAATTGTAATTAGATGCTTAAATTTAGCACCAAAAAAAAGAATTTAAGAGTTGCACTACATTTAAGTGTACCTGAAAGCTTGTTGAGGCACTAGATGTAGATTCTTGAGGCACTAGATGTTAGGATACCTAGTATAACCATCCAAAGCTAGCCTTTGCCAGGTTTATGCCCATATCTTTGTTCAAGTCCAACTTTTTTCCAGTTTTATGCTGCTTTAGAAATGTAAATCCACAAAAGTTAGGTCTTCTTCAAAAGTTCCGAAAGAAGATGGAAGCGTTGTTGTTGTTTAATAGGAAAAATTCCTTGGGCAGTGGCCCTTCACTCAGCCTTCTTGTCTTCTTATGTCTGTACCTTTAAATTTTTTTTTGCAAAACAAAACGAAAATGAAAAAGGACCACACCCCCATAATTGTTGCGTCAGAAAACAACGACCTCCAGCAAACATCAGAACTTCTGCGTCACCTTAAAGCAGAATAGCCGATAAAAACCAGATAACTGGAAACTCCTAGTTTGGGAGTTCAGATTTCAAAGGAATAGAAAAGAAAAGGAGGGAAAGGTAGATTTTCCTACATTTGGAACTTTTAAGTGAGACGGAAAAGAAAATAAACGAACGGATCTTGAAGGGAAGCCAAGCGCTGCTACACTGTAAAATTTTTTCTAACCAAAACGGGCGGAAAGCGATGGAAAACTGATAAAAGCTTACAAAATTTTTTCAAATTGTCCATTTTATCCTCACAAAGGTATTGAATAAAATTTTATTGATATATATATATATATCCAAAATCATTCCATTTCTAAAATCTCTTTTCTTATCCTTTCCGAAACTCACAAAATCTCTTTTCCAAAATCTCTTCTCTTCATTTCTTATCCTTTCTTTTCTCTCATAACTTAACATTTCTCTTCTTTTCTTTTCTATCCTCAACTCACAAATTCCAAAAACAAAAACAAAAACAAAAACAAAATTTATGGTAAAGTTGGTAATATTATTGATTCCATGGGCAATGGAGGAGGCCCGACCTTGTATTTCTTCTTCGCTGCTGCACTGCTGCTTTTGGTGGGCCCATTACAACTCAAAGAACACTGTATTATGCGACTGAGTTGGGCCGTTGAGCGTGTTGTGTGCTTTCCCCAAATGGTGGGTAAATTTTGGGGTCAAAAACCTCTCTGAAATTTCGGATAATTTTACTTTAACACTCTCAAATTTTGAAAAATCTCATTAACCTTTTTCACTTTAAATTTTTTTATAAAAGCCCATTTCAAAATATAATATTAAAAATATAAAAAACTCTTTAATAGTTTTTGTGTCATTGCTTCGAAGAAAAAAATCTTAAATTACCTAAAATTATGAATGATTTATAATACTCTTAAAAATAACTTACAATAATTTACAACCATGAGAACACTAGCTGACAATTTGTAAACATTTTTGTGGGAAAGAAAAGTATAATAAGGTAAACCGCCAAAACTATCCTTCGTTTGAACTTTGCAGTTTTCGAGCCCCCACTTTTAAAAGTATGCCTTTTAGCCCCTCATATTTAAGATTTTGTACTTTTTTAATCCTTACACTTCTAAAATGACGGGTTTGATCCTCATATACCCAAAGTGCATTATTTTTCACTCGAAATAGCTAGATTGAACATGTCAACTTCTTGTGATTATCTATATAAAATCCTAAAATAGTCATACAAATTACCATTAGCTTATTTTCAAGACAAATTTGAAGCAAGAAAGTGCCTAAGTTTGCATAATGTCCACCGAAAGCAAAAATGTCATCACTGTTGGATTCTAAATCAATTGTTATTATTCCATGTCCATAAACTTATCAATATGCTCTTTTCAAGGTTTTTTATTTTTTAATTAATTATTATTTATTTTTATTTAAGAATTATATGGATTAGATGTTTTTAGAAGTGTTTTTTGGAGTGGGTAATTGTAACATTAGTATTTGAAATTTTTTTTTTTTTTTGTGAAAAAATCACTAATCCAAACAGAGGTTAAGTTATCAGGGTCATAGTGATGAACAAAATTGCTAATCGCAGCCTATCATCAACGAGTAGTTAACTATTGTTTAAGATTTGAAATAATTTCAAAAACTTCTCTAAATTTTATGACAATATCACTGTAGCAAACTTACTCTAAATTACTGAGTTCCGTTGAACTTTTGAAAATGTCACTCATCCCCATGTCAGCTAGTAGGGGCCCAATAATGGACATACTAGTGACTAATTGACTATTCTACCCTCATTCCGTATGATTATTGTCAAAATATTTTGACAAAAAAGTATTGACCCTTATTTTTACAACCTTATTTGTACAATCTAAAATTTTTAAAAAAATCTAACATCATTATTGACAAACATGGGGCCATCACATATTTAATTCCAAATCGCGCAACAATTATTGTCAAAATACTTCGAAAGAAGGTTAAATTTGACCCTATTTTTACACAGCATCATTGTTAGCAAAATTGCCATGCAAAATTGACACCAATTTAGCCATAATATTCCAATTGTCCCATTTGTAATACAAAGATTATATTTATTTTACTTTGCATCAATTGTTTTAGTGACTATATTTATTTTGCTACCATCTGCATTGCAGAATGCAATTACTACTGACAAATATAGAGACTCTTGATCCAAAAAAGAAAGGGTTTGAGGATATTCCAAAATTCATGGGTCCATGTAGAATTGTTCCACATTGTCAACTTGGATGGGACAGAGGTAGGGATGGACAAAAATACCTGCTGATTAAAAAACTTGTAGGATCCAATCCAATTCGCTCTGAAAAAAGGATACTTGATTTGCATTATTTGACTAAATCAGAAGAGGGTCGGGTATCCACTTATATGTGGGACGGGTTAGGATCAAAGCATTAAAACCATCCAATATTCAACAAGCAACAAAAGGAAGTGACGCCATAGGAGCACCACAAGTTGACCATAGGAGACAAATCTCCCGCAAATACCCGACTTGCTCCGCATATATTTTTTTAATTTTATGTACATCTACAAATTATTATTTTTAGAACTAAGTAATTTTGTTAAGCAAATTACACTCCAAATATGAGCAACTATAATTTGTTTATAATCATTTGTAGAGGCAATGATCTTATTTTCTAAAAAAAAAAGTTTAATTGATGTCAAATATACATAAAAAAGGGCAATGCTTATAACAATTTTCATTAGTTTTGGATTCTTTATTTTTTCTTGTATTCTCTTTGCATGTTTGTTTCTTGGCATGAAACTTTTTTTGGGTAAAATCTATATTGAATCTTTGATGAATATGTAAAATATAAAAATAAATTAGTATAAATTAATTTTTAAAAAATTAAATAATACTATCATCTCTAGGAAGCAAATCCAAGATACGTGATGTCTTTCACGTCAAGCAACACGCATCAGAAGCATGCAAAATGGCAAAATGCCAGAAACTAACCACAGCCGGTTCTAACAAGGCACAGTCAACCAGAAAATGGCTTGCACTAAGGCAACCAACAGAAACTTGCAGATGCTATATTACTTTTAACACGTTACCAGAAAGGCAAAAACATACGCCCAAAGATAAAAGAGATAATTGTTGGTTTTTTGGGGGCATAAACTAAGAAACAACACCTTAGTGTTGAAAAAAAAACTTATAAGAGACTTGTAGTGAATGTGGAAAATGAGTTTATATTTTACATTCATCAACTCACTATTTATAGTGATTACATGAAACAAACTAACAAAATATCCAACTAACAATTATCCTAAAAATCTCAACAAAATATAATCTTTTTCTACTAGCAAATCTTAGCTAAAATATTTGTTAACAATCAACATGATCTTTGGTTAACAAATATCCCTTATTCTTCTAATAACTAAATTATTTTGATATCAAACACAATCTAGCAAAATCTGTAGGAGAAGTTGGCATATCTCAACACTCCTCCTTGCCACTTTTGCTGCAGATTTTGAATTGTCTTCTCAAATCTTTGAATCTTGTTTTGGACAAGGCTTTTGTAAGAAATTCTGCAATTGATGATTAGCCTTGCAATGAACTTCTTCCTTTGGATTTTTATGCAAGCTAAATATTAGTCTTGCAACAAACCACTTCTTTTGTCTTCTCATGCCAAACTCCACATAAAAAATGATTTTTTTTTTATGTTTTCAAATAACTTTCTCATAGGTTTAAAATGGAACATCTTTTGACGATATTTGAACCTATACAGAAAATATGAAATTCTGCATGGTTCTTCATTTTGTTATCACCATCAAAATCTGTAGACTCAAAAACAGAAATGTTATAATCTTGATAAATATCAGGAATCAATTTGATACTTCCTGACTTATCAATGATCTCCTCCTGAATTTTTTCAGGATCTGAATTCTTGATTTCATCATCATGTTCCACTTTAGAATTGTCAAAATCTGACCAATTCATAGTGAAACTTTTTCTTTTTAATTTAATTGAGAATAATTTATTCTCAATCAAATCATTAGCCTATCCTTGTGAAAACGGCATCAAAAACTGATATGTGAATGCTGGTTTTGGATCTCTGTCTAACTGCAAACCTATGGTCTCTAATTTATGTATCCATCAGCTCTTCAAATGCTGGTGAAACAAAATTCGTTTCCACCACATCCCGTAGATCATTGACTACCAAATAAGTCCAAAATTTTATGGCTCAAATTTGGTAAGTTTCACCACTAAAAGTTGAAACATTTGACAAAAAGTTCTTTCCTGTCATGGCTTTGAACTTATAAAGGATCCTCACCAATGCATCACTCTAAAAAAAAAAAAAAAAAAAAAAAGGCTCGGGCCCTTAAGATATAGGCTCTTGATACCACGTTGTTGGTTTTTTTGGGGCATAAACTAAGAAACAACACCTTAGTATTGAAAAAAAAAGCTTATAAGAGACTTGTAATGAAGCTGGAAAATGAGATTATATTTTAAATTCATCAACTCACTATTTATAGTGATTACATGAAACAAACTAACAAAATATCCAACTAACAATTATCCTAAAAATCTCAACAAAATATAATCTTCTTCTACTAGCAAATCTTAGCTAAAATATTTGTTAACAATCAACATGATTTTTGGTTAACAAATATCCTTATTCTTCTAATAACTAAAATTATTTTGATATCAAACACAATCTAGCAAGATTTGTAGGAGAAGTTGGCATATCTCAACAATAATGCGATCCTTGTTAGGGGAAACGAGATACAATCATCTTCCCAAAATGCCATTACAAACTATGCGACAAGGCCCAACAGACATCATAAACATTGAAATAATTCAGGGTAAGAAATGGCTCCACATATAGGGAAAGTACTACCAAAATGCTGGAAAGGGAAGGTATGCTCCAACTGTTAAGCAAGCTGCAAGTCAGTCATATACATCTCAGTCCCCTTTTTAGAGTTGCCACATAGCAAGCACAGTTTTTCCTGTACTGCATATTTGATACCCTACCGCAAGCTTCAATCAATCCAGCAGTAGATGGGAGGTCCAGCATAGTTCCAACAAGAGATTGTAGCTTGGATTGTAGATGCGGCACACCATTGCACGTTTTGTTAACTTGAGATGCAGAATGAAAATCCTGGCAGGCTCGCGCAATGCATACTTGCTTGAGATGGAAATTCAGCACAGCGCTGCACACTTTGTTCACTTGAGTAGCAGACCCGAAATGCTGATTGGGTCTCACAGAATGCGAAGTATGAAAGAATTTTCTGGAAGACCCTCGAAGGCAGTTACTCAAAGGTACCACAGCATGCTGATTACAGATCTCACCAGTTGAGGATTGCTTATGCAAGACAAGAAGCAAAAGTTTAGCTAGAGAAGTCTTCAAATGTCAAGAGGGAAAATTCAATCAGAACTCATGGTGCAAATAAAGACTTACAGTAGCATCTGTCCTGTAGGAAATTTGATTGGTAGAATTATTGACAAATGATTATGTGTTCAGCTTTAAAGTTGTCGTTTTCCTTAATTTTCTAGTCATAAATGACTGCAGTATACATTCTGATATGGGAAAAGGATAATAGTTTAAAATCACGTCATTATCCACTATTCACACCCTATATCTGTGAGATGAAACCTAAATCTTGCATAACATTGCGAACCCAAAGTTGCATTGCTAAAACCATTTCAAAACTTTTACTATTCCCAACCAAAACACATGAGACGAGAGAAAGAGAGAGGAGGAGGAGCAGGAGGACTGCTAACACCATTTCAAAAGTTTCGCTTCTTGTTACACCACTTTTACCATTCCCAACCAAAATGTACAAAACGAGAGAGAAAGACAGAGAGAGAGAGAGAGAAATTTACCATTCCCAACCAAAACGTACAAAACAAGAGAGAGAGGAGGAGGAGGAGGAGGAGAAAGAAAAACACCAAATTTTAAACAAATAATGGCAATGAAGCTAATTGAGGCATGAGATAACTGATACAGTCATGCAGAGAGTTTCAAGCTGCATTCAAACATTCAACATTAACTATGGTCCAGGAGAGTTCTCAATGTTAAAGTAGTGCAAGCCACTGCATGAAAACTAGAAATATGTTTCACATACTCTGTGATAACCCATTGTGTTGCCAGCTGAGAACCTTCTCCCCGCGGATTGATATCTGTTATAAATCCTTTGTATACCTTTCTGGTCTGCATTATAATATGATTAAAGAGATTTAGCCGAAGCCTTTAAGCCATTCATTTCTGAAAAGAATGAAGAAAAGAATTGTTGCATAAGTTAAAAAAAAAAAAAAAATTCACCTATGAACGTCGAGTAATGATCAAACTGCCATGGCATCCTGCAAAATTTTTTATACTCAGCTCATTAACTAGAAAAAAATAAACGCATAAGAGACACCAATCTGAACACACACAGCAAATATAATAATGTATGAAATGCTTGGAATTGAGGATGTATAGAGGTTGTATTGTTTCCCTGGAGCAGGAACCCATGCTTGCATGCAAGCTAGCCTCACTATTGTTTTTCAAACAGAACTTGACAAGAATGCTTTCATTTTTAAGAATTGCAACCCAAATTTAAACTAATCTTAATGGTTGTTTTATTCTACCAAGTGCCCAGATCAATAGACTAGGAGCTCTTATTTTGTATCCTACCCATTTGATATCATATTTCTTCCCTACCACTAAACATATAAACTCTACTTTGTATTCAAAATTCTCAGTAAAATACTATCACTTAAATTGCTGAATGGTTCAACTCTCTCAGTCATACGCATGAAGTTTCTCTCTCTCTCTCTCTCACACACACACACACAGAGAACAAGTGCAGACAAGCACTTTGCCTAACTATTCCTGGTTTTTCCAGCACCCCCTCTCAGACACACTACAGGCTGAGATGCAGGCACACATTGCACATACATTGTTATCAATCTATCCATCCATCTAAAACACGCACACACAAAGAGACAAATTAGTGTTTTTCCTGCATATGTACATGCACCCCCTCTTAAGCAGAAATGCTTGGAGGCACAGACAGAGACAGAGATAGAGACAGGTCATTACAGATTCACTCGTCTATCAATCTATCTAAAACACAAACACACAGAAAACAAATTACTTTTTTTCCTACATATTTACATGCACCCTTCTCAAGTTGTATTTCTTACATACATGCACCCCCTATCCAAAACACACACATACATAGACACAACAAATTTTTTTTCAGTCAGCTCATTGAGTAGGAAATAAACACTAACAGAAACCAATCCGAACACACAAAAGCAAGGATGATAACATATAATGATTGGAATTGGGGATGCATAAAGGTTGTATTGTTTCACTGGACTTGGAACCCAAGCTTATACATACGCCAGCCTCAGTATCATTTCGCCTACACAACTTGACAAGAATGCTTTTATTTTTAAGTATTGCAACCCAAATTTCAACTGATGTTAAGTTTGTTTGATTCTATTGAGTGCACAAAACAATAGACGAGGAGCTCTTCATATCCCACCCATTTGATATCATACTTCTTCTCTACCACTAAACACATAAACTCTGCTCTGTATTCAAAAGTTTCAGCAAAACGCTGTAACTTAATTTGCTGAATGGTTCAACTCTATGAGTCATACACAGACGCACTACAAACAGAAAGACAGACACACACTCTTGTCTATTTATCTAGAACACACACACAAAGAGAACAAATTACTCCTTTTCCAAAATATGTACATGCACCCCTCTTAGATGCATAAGAGACAGATCAAATACAATCTCATGTTTTCAGCTGTTGAAGTGTATGCAGCTTAACTTTGGGAGATGCAAGATACAGAACATCAATAACAAATATGTTTACACTGTAATCCAGCCACAGGCAAAAAGAAATCAATGAGGCATGTAAAATTTAGAGAGCACTTGAGAACAAAACCTTTTTGTCTCGCCTAAAAGCTTAAACTTCAAGTCAATGCCTGCCTCCTCAAAGATCCAAGCAAGTTCTTTGGCCACGTCTACCGTTGACGGCTATCATAAGGAAGAGCAAGTTAGAAATGAATATTGGAAATCAAAACAGTTAAAAGATGAGCTAGAATAGGCAATGAAGAATGAGACCATCCATGTCTTGTATTTAACAAAACGATTCATCCCTGCCAACCCCCACCTCATTTTTCCAAATTGAAGCCCAGCGACCCATTCTTTATGCAAAATATAACTTAAATTCAACAAAATACTCCTAGGGAAAAATCATACTACAATATGAATATAATCGTTAGTAAGTAAAATTGGTTACGACGTACTACCATTAATGTGATTTCAGTTAAGTATCAGCAAGATGTTAACTTGCTTGACACAAAATGAATAGATAAAAAGGCAAGATACAGCTTAATGAGGAAACCAATCAAATACACTAAAAAGTTGAAAAAGATTTCTGCCATCGAAACTGCAAACACATGATTAATATTTCATTTTCCCATTTCTTCTTTACCCCGTTCATGGAGTAGAAAATATCAGAAGCAAAATTTCTCCATCACTGATTGTGTCTCCTTTCTGGTGATTAAGTTGACATATTAAGAAGTATGGCACAAAAGCAACGGTGTAACCATTCCAATTGATTAGACATTACAGAACTAAAACGAAGATGGGGCCATTCCATCTCTAGCTTAAGATGAAAATCATTAGAACTGAATTTCAATAACTCAGTCACATATCATGAATACACAAACAAAGAAAATGTAGTATTAAGCCAAAGACTGAGTTGATCTAACTACAAGCATGTAGAACAAGACGACATAAGAGAAAGCTCATACCTCCTTTCGCTCCATTTGAAGATAACCTGTGAGTTTGTCACCAATCCACTCAAATATTTCTAATAACAACAGAATTACCTCAACCTCCATCTTCTTTGTTTCGCACTGTTGTGCAAATCCTGCATCATCAATGTGATACACTGACCATAGTGAAACTTTAGTCAGGGATGCAATCTCCGTCGAAAGAAAATCGTGGATTTTTTTACGTCCTTCTGCACCAGGCATAGCATCTTCACGAGCTACCATCAACAAGGCTGCCACCTCGAACACTCTCCTTTCTTTCACATACTTAAAGAACTCCTGATCAATTTTCTTGGTCTTCTTTGCGAGCAACCTCAGATTTTCAAGAGACCTTCTCTGTTACAGGGATTGAATTGGTGAGACAACACAATAATCCTCCACTTAAAAACCAGTTAATTGCATCCAGACCTCCAGGAATTTGTCATATAGATTTATATCACTCCCAGGGATTCAAAAAACAGCAACCACAAAGTAGGCCCCTTTTGCTTGAGAGCAAACTAATAACCCCCGACCCCATCTCTTTTACAATGTTTGGTGCCTTTAAAGATTACAAATTACTAAAGAACGCTGAACTACAACATTTCTCCATTTTAAACAACTCCAAACATATAAATACACAACCATACGTCCTCTTTCTCCTCAAATTATATAGGATACCTATGAAGGCTGTAGAACATCTTTGTATGTACAAAGAAAAAATAAACATGAATAAGCCCCAACACCCAAAAAAGAACATAAAAATTTTGTTTTCGATGCATAGAAAGATTGTGCAGCAATACAGAACAAACCTAATATTAAAACTTGCAACCACAAATACAGCTCACAAATGAAAGAATATACAGCTATTTACCCCACAAAACAAAAAAAAAAACGATATTGTCCCAGAATGTGGTAGCACATGGGAGAGGGCAAAAAGGGCCATTAAGGGAAAAGTAGAGAGATTGAATTCAGGAAAGAGTCCAGCTGGAAAACTTTGTATTGTTAAAAGAGGCATGAAGAAGAAAGAGTTTTTATTTTCGAGATAATAGGTGTATGGCAGTGTGATCATTGGATGGGGATATGAACAGTAGAGTAAAAGTAGAAACAAAATTTCCAAAAGAGTTTTTATTTTGGAGATAATAGGCGTAAAGAAACTACTACGGGGCAGTGGTGATCATAATGGGGATATGAATGGTGGAGTAAAAGTAGAATCAAAATTTTCAGGCTATTATATTTCTCTTAATCCATTTTATACTATAGGGTATTGAAGGTGGCATGTCGATATCTGCTTCATGAATCTCTCTGCATATTGCTTTTCCTTAATATTTTGTAAAAGTTTCTTTAAATCTTCTATACTAGGAGCTAATCTGCACTTTAACACTTCTGTTCACCTACTCAAATGAAAATAAACCAGCAGAGTGTCAAAAGCAGAACAAACCAGATATGGATAATTAAGATAATAAAGCAACTTGAAGACAAAGTCTGGGCCCGTTGGAATTGGGTTAGCCATCCACAATGATAATTCCTCGTACCGATATGAATCATATTTCTTAGCCTCCAGTAAAATCCACTCAGGCATGCTATAAACCGATCTGTAACATGTAAAGAGGCAAAAAAGAAAGCATCATACTACAAAAGAAGAGAATAAATTACAAAGCATCATCCTTTTACAGCAAGGAATGAACGGCTTATACCGCATGCTCTCAAGGGTAACATGGAGTGGCAACACACTCCTCATATGATTAACATCAACTCTGAGGTTTGGATCAGCTCCATTTTTGAGAAATAATTGGGTAATCTTAGGTGCATGAAACAGTGCTGCTTTATGCAATCCAGGGAGTAGTATACCATCCTTGCACGGAACAGCAGCATTGGTAAAAATAATATCCGTGGTTTCTCCATTGAGCACAGCAGTTGCACAATTGACAGCATCATAAGAAAACATGTTATCCACAGCCCAACAAGGCATTTGGGCTACCCAATCAATCACATCTACTCTGTCATATTCGGTATCTTTGTTATCAGTGTCATTCATAAAAGCCACAAAATGGTCTTTCTTGTCGCGGTTGAGAACAAAATCAAGTACTTCACGCCGCAAAGGAAAACCATTGAGGATATAATCTTCTTCTTGTTCATCATCAAAGTTGGGTTCTTCACAGTATATGTGTATGGGCTGTTTTTGGTTATTCATTTGTTTTTCAAAAAACAAAGAGTAAAAAAGAGAAAAAGGATAAGCATTCTATGCTTGGGCTGAAAGAAAATACAAAGAAAGAAGAACATCACAATCCATACACTAGGGAAAAAGTAGCTTATTCAGAAAAGAGTTAAACTGACCAATTAAGCACATGAACATTAATCTTCCCCAGATACATTTGAAG
Source organism: Coffea eugenioides (assembly GCF_003713205.1). Taxonomy (NCBI): domain Eukaryota; kingdom Viridiplantae; phylum Streptophyta; class Magnoliopsida; order Gentianales; family Rubiaceae; genus Coffea; species Coffea eugenioides. Next base: position 69,886,889 of record NC_040036.1, read on the forward strand.
TTGCATGTATCTCTAATACATGCTGAACAAATGTCAAACTAGCATCTAGTGATTAGAAAACCACTTGCAGGAGCATATAACTTCAAGTATTACGAACACATGCACAATGAAAATCACTAAATATATTCAGTCTGTGGTGGTGATTTTGGACTCAAGGGAGGAATTCAAATAGGATTTTGAATCAACAGCTTCGAATTACAAGGTAATTGAAATCCGTTCTTTGGCAAAGAATTAGATAGGATGAAGAAAATGTACAAAGCACCAAAAATAGTTAGGCCATTTTTTTTAAAAAAAAAAAAAGTAAAAACTTTTGGGGCTAAAATCCAATTTTGCAATTTTTTTTCCTTTTTTTTTCTTTACCAGCAACAAGCTCTGCTCTTTATCATTTCCAGCAATGCCACCGTCCATTATGGCCATCGTCCTTTGCTGGCAGCACACACGAACTCACAACATGTGGGCCCTCAACGCACACTTGGAAAATTCTCACTAGTATTTCATTTTTATTTTCCGGAGACGTGACAGGAGATAGTCAGAGGAATCTCTTACTCCTTGGCTCCACAAAAAAATTGATGACAGAGGGGCTACATACAGAGGTGTCAGAGAACGGATCTTTATGAACTTCATTGCTTTTAACATCTAAGGGTTTCAAATCTCTTCTGGGTTATCAAGAAAGAAAAAAACAAGGTCCGAGAAGAATTCATTCCTGTTTCTCCATTGAAAACCCAAAATAAACTACGACTAAACCTTAGAAACGACAATGGTCCATAAGGACTAAGGAGAGTGGGACGTGGGACGGCATACCTCCTTCATTCTGATATTTTACTGAGAAATCTGCTGCAGAAAGATTCGGATTTTTTCCCTACCAAAAAACACACAAAAAAAAGAAAGATAGTAACAGATCATCAGGAAGACCCAGTGACCATTATGACCAACCCGAGCGAGAGAACGGTAGCCATGGAAACTTCACAAGAATATACATATTATTATCTGCATACTGAAAAAAAAAAAAAAAGGGACGGTTTGAGGATATGGAACGGAAACAAATTTTGCCAAGCTCTCACCTTTAGGGATACGGGGCAGGGACGGTCATCAGCATGACCGTCCCTGAACGGTCCCCTCACAAACACAACCGTGAGGACTAGAAATAACCACGTCATGAAGGCTAAAAAATGATGGGTGCTCCAAAAAAAAATTGCACTAGTCCAAACGGTAATAGACGGAGCAAACGGAAGAGTTGAAATTTTGAAAGTTGAAAATTTGAAATAGCTGCACAAAACAAAATTGACCGAAAAGGGTGCTCTCCGAGTCCCTAATAGCAGAAGCAAACGACTAAACCAAGGAAGCAAACGACTGGAGAGTGGTTGCAGGACTGAACTGTTTGCTAACAGAGAAAGCAAACAGTGAGGAAATTGAAGCAAACTTGGTTGAAAGTGAAGGTCGTGAAGCAATCTGAAGGGTGGGAAGCAAAGTATTATAAAGCAAACTGAAGCAAACTATTAGAAGCAAACAGGAAGCAAAGTGAAGGTAGAAAGAAACAGAGAAAATTCATCATCTGACGAACTTGGTTCAGTCATGCAACTTAATAGCAGAAGCAACTACGTTCTCCGAGTTCGATGAAACTTAAAGCGTATTAGCATATCAAGGTAACGTGACTGAACTATCGTCTTCAAATGTGGCCAATCATTTGTCACCCAATGCACATCGGTTCAGGGTTTAGAGATGAAATTAGAGTCACTAAAAACATAATATTGGTTGTGAAGAATAATCAATTTGTACCGTATATGTGTGCATGTGAGCATTCACCTTTTCAGTGATGGACTATAACGGGATAGTAGTTATCCGATAACCCAGGGTATGTATTGAAGTAAAGCGTTGAGAGAAATTAGGGAAAGATGAGATAAACAAAGTCACATTTAACAAGTGAATGAATGTACATCCTGTTGTAAATAAGTTACAGGTTATAGCCATCATATTACAATTGGTATGAATCATTGTGCATCCAGTAGTTGGTCCATGCTCATCATGCAATCTTAGTTTGCCCCTCTCCGGAGCATGCAATGTGTATAAAATGGAGGTGTAGAGTTGAATGAGGTGAAGTAGAAGAAAAGAGGCAAATAGATGTGAATAATAAATTGGTGTACTTGGTGTTGTAAATAAATTACATGATATAAGAAATATATTACAATGAGTAGAAAATACTTGTTTGGCCCTCAAAATGTAGAAATAGTATAAAATGCAGAGTTGGCTTAGGCTTATGTTATTAACGAATGACATAAGGTCTAGTGAGCTAAGGAATCTAGAACCTAAATATAATCACCAGAGTGGATGTACATACAGTTAAAAAAGACTTACATCGTGTGACCAACACATTACAGTCCGTATAATTTAATGTACATGGAGTTATATTTGTACATAGATAATGTCGTTGTCTTAGAGTCAAAGTAAAGTGATGTGAATCATTAATCATATTGATAAGCGTAATAATAGGATTTGGTGTACAAATAATGTGTGATTCATAACACATTATGAATGTTAATATACATTTATGCTGTCGTTTATATACATTTATCGCTTCCCTATTGTCAGGCACATTCAATGTTTCACTCTGTTTAAACTTAGACCAGTGGATTACAATTATAATCATGCCCAGTGTTAGTAGTCTTCAATTATTCTGTAATGGATTGTATAAAGTTGTTAAGAAATTATAAAGTTGATTGAAAATTAGAGTAACATTTTTACAATACGATTAAACATGCTTATTTATGATTATGGTATTTTTCATAGAATACTTATGCATGCCAAATGTTTGTAAATTTGACTTAGTAGACGAATTAAATGATTTGGAAAGTTTATCGGCATATAAAATAACAAGAAGAGTATGAAGGTAATCATTACTTGCTTTTTTCATTCTTGTTGTAGGATAGCAGTGATACCATACAATTTAGAATATATTACTGCCTGTGGATGAACGTTCACATCATAGTAAACTGACACATATAAAGATAAAAGATAAGTAAAGTGAGTCATTGTAAATTACACGAATGAAATAAGGAGTACAACAAAATTCTACCAGAATTACAAGGTATTTGAGCGATTGTGGCTATTTATACTTTTTGATAGCATTTTTTTGGATAAATTACTGATAGTTGAGAAATACTTTCATGTATCTCTAAAGAAGGATTTTTCGAAAATTATGACTATACAGAAAGTGAGTTAAAAGTTACAATCTATTGATATGACTGTACATGTATAAATTTTGTTACTTGTAATTGCTTTTAAAGTATGGCATAACTTTTGATAACTTGTAGGATTTTGTTTAGATAAGGTGTGTGATATACACCTTGTTTATCATAATGTATGGTATGTTATTCACAATGACATTATATCAAAAGTTTTTACTAGATGGTTATTTATTCCAATCACCTATTAAATTGACCATTAGTGCTTATGAGAATGTATTAAATATTTAGTAGATAGGTAGTTTACTTCAATAAGTAACATGTATATATATAAATACTTAGTGAATGTACAATCTAGTTGAAATAATGTACACTTTGTTACTGACCAAATACGATGCATAAAACTGTATATCATGTTAGGTGTTAATTACTCGATTATGTATATTTGTAAAAGGGAGATTAGATATAGCGCAACAAAAAGCAGTTACATGAGTTGGAATGTATTTTATAAACTTTGGTATAGTTGATATTAGCATTTTTCTGTAGAGTGTACACGTTGTTAGTAGGTATGGAGTAATGCTATATCTTATGTATGCTTCTATGACTATGAATTTACAGAAATTAGTCTATTGTTTGAATTTATAATTGATTGTTAGCCCATACACACTGTCACATATATACACATAATATAAGAATAAATTTACTATATAGTTGTTTATTGGTTCATAAAGTTCATATTGACGTATAAATTGGGATCTGATTAACTATACCCTGTATATAATTGTTAACATATTATATCTTATTGATCTTATTTTGCGGTGTATCATGGGCAAAGATAGTTTCTTTTGACAAATCAATGGATATCAATTAATGTTCGCACATGAGCATGGCTTCAACTTTTATTTGGATGCTTCTAACAGCACAATTAGTTATGATGATGTTACGTTGTGTGATGATTTTGTTACGGCCGACATCCCTCCTGATATACCCTTTTTGTTTGTCTTATACAATTATTTGGCCCATATACAACTCGTAGACGTATTCAATGAGCCAGTCAGTGAATGACCGTCCTAACGCTGTTGTTCCCCGAAATCGAGAAAAGTCAAACGGTATGCATATATTTAGTAGATAAAATAAAGTCCTTTTTTTCATATCATAGAGCTACTTTTTCTTTAATAGTAATGGTGGGCACCCGAACGCTATCAAAGCATGCATATTTTGTAGTTAACATATAATGTTTTAATGACATATTATTTTTTATTATCCGAAAGTTCACCGATTGGCTAATCAGGGACCTCATGGAAGTGTCCCTACAGAATGGATGCACTTCAAATTTTCTATATTTTTCAAGCATAACTCCGTCTGAAATATCTTAATGGTCTGAAATATCGTTTTTGTTATAATGTCTAGTCCAATTTAACTTTGTAACTGAGCAATATAGGCATTGTTAATGAGTTGTTGATAGTTGAATAGTTATATTGTACAATGTAGGCGGAGTGTGCGGCAATTTCAACACACTGTGATAAGGATGCATATCATGTATTTTCACCATCACCCCAAGTGACAAACTTTTATCATTACATCACATATTTATGTAGTCTTGTTAATTGGATATTTCGACAGCGTATATCATTAACCGTATGTTCCATTATCTGTATTAGCTGATTTGCCATCGTTACGCATTTCAGGAAAGAAATAACACCTAAGAATTGCAACTAACTGTTGACGTCAACTCCCCTCAGTGTGCAGATTGATAAATGTTGTGCACCTACAATTTTTATGAATACAAATCAATTGGTTGTTCCAAACAATTGAGTTCCGAGTATCCGTCCCCAAAGTTCACCGTATTTACTGATGTTCGTACTTGTCCAGAGATGATATTGCTCAGTTTCGATCGATTCCGTATTGTAAGCTTGTTTTAATCTACAATCTCTCAATGAATTAGTGCTTGCACCAAACATTAGGTGTCTAGCACCAGATTTGCGATGTCTAGCACCATATTTTTCAGACATTAGGTGTCTAGCACCAGATTTACGGTGTTTTTGGACTAACATTTACTAAATGCAGCCATATCGTCCCTACCAGGGAATGCCGCATATGTACGTTACAAGAAGTTAATAAGCTGTTACAACATATTGATGTGCTTGTACAGGCACTTTGTCATATTCCTCTATGTTAAAATTTAGACAAGTAGTTTACAATTGTATTAACGATGAGTATTACAGATATTATTATAGGCACTTCAATAGGTATTACTCCTTTAGTACGGAAATGAAGTTACAATTGGCGGCTCAGTTTGGTTCCACACTACCACATAATAAGTAACAGTTTCGCAGAAGAACATGGTACTTCGTTGGGACAACTAATTTGAAAATGGGGTAACTAATATTTAAAATGCAACAAATAGTCATAACAACATGTACAGATTGAGTTACAACCAGTTAAGTGTATGTTACAATTCATTACAACTAATGAATTTGCAATTGGTAGCTTTTCGTCTTCTCTAGTTAAAACTAGTGATATTACAACTAGTTAATATCCGATGAACCTTTCCTCTTCTCTTGTTTGTGCTATTGCCCTTGGCACAAACAATAATTCCTTCTCCCGACACATGAAATTTCTTAGACACTTTATTAACTGTCTATTGAAAATATAGAGATGATCATTTCGAACTCCAAAACATTTGATGTAGCGAGGCCTTCTCGAACATCTCATTCAAATAGCTAGATCTTCCCGAATATCAAGCAAAGTTGAGGAAATTATTTGGCTCCCAAGAACTTCTTTTAAAACTGAACACTATATTGATAAGACTGTAATCCCTGTTGTAGGGAGGTTGAAGATAACAAAAAATGAATCGAGTACACGAGCCCATTGCCACTTTAATATGAAGAAAAATTGAAAGTATGAAGTTGAATAATAATGCGGGCAAAAATGAAAGGGGGACGAACAAACTGGAGTCTGTGTAAGGGATATACAACTGCAACATCAGTCTTTTATAGTCCGCAATACCCTCTAATATGGTAAAACATCAGACCCCAACGCATATGAGGCCAACTAGTATATCACGGGAGTGGAAGCTGTAGACTCACATGCAGCGCCTGAACCATATCGGATAAGCTTCCTTATGTACAAAGCGTGAAATTTGTTGTACCGAGAGTCTTGCTACGTGTTACGAGTTGTTGCTAATCAGTTACAGACTTTAGCATAATTTTTGGCAGCTTTTATCCTGAAAGAACTTGTACACTAACATTGGGGGTTATGTGCATATAGAGTTACACATTATTGCCGATAAGTTTCATCGTCTGCATACACAGTAATTCTCTAAATACACTGTTTGCACTTTACCTTCTTCTATTTGTTGGGTGGCCTAACATTTTGCATTGTAACACTCTATGCCCTTGATCAGTTTATGATCCAACCTTTCAACACTCTGTCTGGCCTTTGGAATGTCTTTTTCATCCACAGGCATGTAGTAATTTGCAGTGAGGGTTGTCTCAAACACTTAATTAATTTACATTATTGTAAATAAGAACGAACAAAGCTGTAAGTAAGAGACTAGATATGCACTTTGGTGTTGACCATCATAGTGAGTTATTGTAGTTCCACTATGAAATATGAAATTCGTGTATTAAGGTAACCATACAATCTCGTTTAGCTCAATAAACATAATAGTGGCAGGCTTGCTGATGTTAATAACACAGAACAATTGAGTAGCGCAAGTGAATTCAGATGTAAGTAACACACTTAATAGTTCCCAATAACTTGGGTCAAAAAAAAATTTGTGTGTCTTTATTCAACAGTACACGCAAAAGTCATAGATTGTGCGAATGAGCTTACATCTACGACTACCTACCAGCGAAGTCCGCTTCATATGTCTTCCAGCCTAGCTAACATGGGGTCAACGAAAAATTGCTATTATTAGCAGCAGCAGGGTGATCGAAACCAAAATCGTCAAGAAGGTTTTCATTTGTCGAATATCACTCCAGATACATTGCACACTCTTTCTTTTAACGTCGATTTTTCTTTATCCTTTTCCGTGCCATCTTGCCACCGCTCAAGCAAATTGTAAAGGTTATTTACTTTGTTCAACACATATCAGTTTGGCTAAGGTTTTATATACTCTTATCTATACAAATTAAAACAAAGTGAGACCAATTCAAGAACTTGTAATTGCAATGAATCAAACAATCACGTCTCACTATCTTGCCAATATACTGGTGCAACATAAAAGTATTGACAAACTTACATATTCAAGGATTTTGATGGCACTTCAAGTTCGCTACTACCTAATTTTTCACTTTTTTCTTTTCTAGCTGCTTTTTTAGTCAAACTTCTTAATCTCCTTCATGCCATTTGGACCAACTTTTTGATAAACAATTACATAAGATTTTCTCCCAATATTTTAAAATCAAGATAGTAGTTCTAAGAATGATATAGCAGATTCAATTATGAGTAAGACATTTTGAATAACAAGTACATTCAACCTAACATATAGACATTAGAACCAAAACTCATGCCAATCAATTTTCATACTGTAGGCTTCAATTACTAGATTGCTACAGTTAGTTGGGTTTTCAACTTATGAACAAGAGTAAACAATTACTAATGTTTATTAATATCTGCATTAATTAGCTTACGAAAATATACATGATCTATGAGGTATAATCAATGAGGTATTAGTTACTTGACTGTGCATATTTATAAAAACATAGATTGGAAATAGCACAGCAAAAAATAGCTATGTGAGTTGGAAAGTATTCTAGAACTTTGGTATAGTTGATATTTGCATTTTTCTGTGGAGGTATAGCTATGTGGTTGTTTTCATGTTGATAAGGTTTTCTCCTGACATTCCCAAATCAAGATAAAGTAATGATATAATAGATTCAATTATCCACAAGACATTTTGAACAACAAGCATATTCAGCCTAACATATAGGCATTAGAACCAAGATTCATGCCAATCAACTTTCATACTGTAAGCTTCAATTACTGATCTGCTACAATTAATTGGGGTTTCAACTTATCAACAAGAGTAAACTTCTGTCTGCATTTCTTTCCTCACAAGGGTTCCATTATCAATTTCTAGGACTTGATTTAATATCATTATGCTAGTTGATTGTGCATTTACAACCATGTCAAAGCATTTTTTCACTGTGATTGTTCTATCACAGAATGTAATAGTTATCTAACAAGATGTATATGCACACTAATTAAGATAACTGGTAACCATTTTTTCATACTAAGAAAGGCAATCTGAACAAGATGTCTTACCTTCAATTTTTTTCCCTAACTTTCTTCCCACTGCATGTTGCGCGTAATTATCATCAATCTCACGTATTAAGTTCTATAGATGTTGTGGAGACAAACACTAGTCATTTACGTATTAAGTGATTTAGATGGAACCTCAGGTTGTCTGCCATCAAGCTTTCCTGTTGCTTCATCTCTGCCACCTTTCTTACCTGAAGTTCTCAATCTTTTTCCTGCCATTTAAACTGGAGTTTTACACAGACAATTGCATTTCAGGTCCATTATGCTTTCCCCGCTTATTCTTAATGCATTATAAAGTACTAACATATATAATATATCACTTTCAAATCTTAGTAACAATAGTTATGAAAACTTGTAACCTATTTTCCACATTCTGTTTGCCAAAATTAACGGTAGGTTAATTATTATGTTTTGTCAATTCCATTTACAATCTACTCTCACTCATTTATCAAGTTTGATGGGATTGACTTCTTCTTCTATTTCTTGTCCTACGCTACAAATATGAGTTAATGTAATAACCCGGAGGTACCAATTTCATAGTTACGTTGATGAAATTTTACAGAGCAGTTCTTACACTGTAATTGCTAATTCATTGCGTGTTACAGTTATCCAACTTCATGTCCAAGCACACTACCAAAGTAAAACTTATAATCTTTTTTCCACATTGAGTATGCCAAACTAAAAACTATATTATTTATTATGCCTACCTTGTTCAAATTGTCATCTACTGCCCTAATTATCAAGTTTCAAACAATCAATTTCTTTTTCTATTTATCCTATGATTATGCAAATACGAGTTAACTAACAAACAATAGGTAGCAATTTCACAGTATATTCACGCAATATTACATATCAGTTTTGCTACTGTAACTTCTAACTCACTGCATGTAACAGTTATTCAACATGATGTCCAACCTCACTAGCTAAAAAACCTTGTAATTTTTTCTCTGCAATGCGTCTACCAATCTAAGTGTTATGTTATTTTATTCCGCATAACAATTTTACTCCGCGTCATTATATATTTATATGAAATGTCTCTTATACAACATGCTGTAAGAGGCATTCTTAAGGGAACTATCTTTGTAATACTTTTTTTTTGTTTTGTATGTCACCATGAATAGTATGTACAAACCACACATAACATATAATCTGCACACAGGCACTGCTAACCAACAAAATCTATAAGAAATTCATAAAAACAACCAGTACCCCTGTTATATAATGAGTACACTATTGCTACTAATGTGAGAGTTATGACCCCTATTTATCCCTTCCTAACAACTCCCTCTACTAATTGGTTTGGAAGTTCTCCTTTTTTTTTTGACAAACACTTGGTGTTCAAAATTTCTCTCTACTTTACTCTCCCATATGGCCCATGAACAGATCTAATTTCTAACATCTATATATTTTCGACAACCATGATATAAAATCATGTGATGCTATTCACCAAACAATAGAAATTATGTCATTAGTTTGCAATATTGTTACCTGTAGGGTTTATGTAAATGCGATTGGGTGTCACTGTTTTGGACTCCATCATCTTTAGCTTCATTGTTCAGTCCTAACCTTCCCCGACCCTTTATAGATATTAGGCCTCCAAGACTTTCTCCTTCAATAGGTAGTTCTTCCTTTTTCTAAGTGTATTTTGACTGCTTTTTTTCTGCCCCTTGTCTGCAACTTTCCTATTCATTGATTGTATTTTGCCTTAGTTCTAAAATTGTAGATGAATATTGACAACTTTTTGGAGGGAGACTAAAAAAAAATTTTTCGTACCAAGAATTGAAATGAAGTCATAGCGAGTCAATTAGGCGGGATTTTGTGGAAGGGAGTTTCAATGGTTGGTAACGGAGGCGTTAAGCTCAGACAGTTTTTAGAAATTTTTTTCCTTGCTCATTAATCAAAATGACTCTGTTTTGAGCTTTGTCAACGTGGATTAATGATGGCCACTTCTTCAGTTTTGTGAGGGGACCGTTCAGGGACGGTCATGCTGATGACCGTCCCTGCCCCGTATCCCACCTTTAGTCGCTAGGTCACCTTCCTCCAGTCTTCTCACACGCTGCCGCTAAACCCTCGCTTCAGATACCTTCTATTCACTTCTGCCTGGTTTGGACACACGTGTGTAATTTAGTGTAAAATTTTCATAAATCAAAAAATAAACTTTGATCTTTTAAAAGTTTGCAAGGACTCTTCTGCAACGTGGTACACAAAAATGTACCATATTTGTAGTAAAGTGCAGTTGAGCAATAGTTTCGTTTATAAACATCAGATGAAGGATGTTTATATTTTCTTAAAAGTCTTCTGGTCAAGAAAGTCATTTTATCAGCATCACCAAGGCTAGTCCACCAATCCTTTAAGATTCCTGAAAAATGAGCAGTAAAAGTTGAGAGGATTTCAAAGTGAGATTCCCTATTAAAAGATTTTTGTCTTTGGCACGTGATAGAAAACTATGATAACAATGGTTAACCAATGTTTTAAAAATCGGACCGTTAATTGAACCGGTGAAGTGAAAGGGTCGAGTTCAACCGGTCGGACCGGTTCAACCTCGGTTCAATGAATTTTTTTAAAAATAATTTATATAAATATATATATGTACAAAATAAGACATGTAATGGACTAATTTAATACTTTATATGATGAAAAGTTTACTATTTTTTAATAACTTGGATTTTTAAAAATAAATTTTTTAAATTATAAGTTAAAACAAATAAATTTCATCTCAATTTCAATTATATCTAAATCCAACCCAAAAATATCACAATATTTTGAAATTATACAAAATTCACGTCTATGAGAATTTAGATATTGTGAACTTAAATTTTAATTTATGTTTTGAGATTTAGAGATTGCAATTTAAAAAAGGAAGTTTGGAGTTCGAAGGAAGTCAAGAAAATCGAAAATAGAAATGTAAACTTGATAAGAAACAAAAAATGAGATAAAAGTGAGTGGTTGTGGCATTAAATAATTTGGGTTAAAAAAATAATTCTTTTTAACTTTTTTCAATTTAATGGACAAAAACAAAATTAAAAGATGGAAGAAAACATCAATAAATTAAAAATAAAGAGGTTTGATTAAAAAGGGAGTGACGAAAGAAAAGAGGATAGAGAGAGAGAGAGAGAGAGAGAGAGTTGAAAATTAAAAAGAAAGAGCCATCAGAGGATGAGATTTTGTAAGAAAAATGGAAAAAAGAAATATGAGTGTTTGCTTTATATAAATAAGTTATCAAAAAAAACTAATAAGATGTGATGGTGCAACGGTTAATACATTGGTTTCTATTACAAAGGTCTTGAGTTCGAATCTTGATAGTTGCATTTTGCAAAAAAAAAAAGAAGGAAGGTTGAAAACCGGTTCAATAGCAATTTTTACAGTTCGACTAGTTCGACCGATTTTTTGACAAAGTCAACTATGGCATTGAATCGGACCGGTGCCATGGCCGGTTCGCGGTTCAACCGGTCGAATCGGCCGGTCCGGTCCGATTTTCAAAACATTGTGGTTAACAGGAAGAAGGTCCCCACAAAATGTCCAAAAATATGTTGTAGGGTTTAAATTAGGGATGTAAATGAACCGAATGTCGAGCGTGTGATTATCTTTCATGATTACAAATTTTGATTAGTTCTTCCTACTCTGATAATTTTAATCACGACAACAGAATTGGCGATTTGGAACACTTTCGATGTGGCACATAGCTAATTTGCCGCCATAAAGTGGTATTATTTTGATTCTATTGAAATATTGATCTCGTATTTGGCCTTTTGTGGCAAACTAACGGCACAATTAAATTCCACCGCTAATTATGCAACTAAATGCTATCATGGTTGTGAGGTACCCAAGCATTAAACGAATAAATGCTTAATCAAATTCATACTGAGTAATCTTTCCATTTTCTGGGTCCTTCCTCTTCTTATCCCCTCTCAATTTTTCTAAAAATTTTCCCTTTTTCCTTCTATAGTCCGAGAACCCTATGTAGGAAAGATAGTAAAAATAATATTAACTAAAGGTAAGAAAATGAAGATTGAATCATGCTTAATAGCACTGTATTAAAAAATTATTTTAGGGGTACTGAAATATTTTCCCAAAATTAAACAAGCCTTTTTTTTTGTTTCAAGAAGGAACAAAAGCAGCAAGTTGCACTATATCCAGCAGAGAATAGGAGAAGTAAAATAATGAGCAGAGACCAAGATAAAGAGAGAATGACTTTTGGAAAGTCAGGTGATATACCTGGCGAAACAAGAATGCCTGGTATTTATAGGCCTAAGAAAAGTAATGTTCAAAGGAATAAAACTTATCAAAAGTTACATTTGTTGGTTGTTGAGAGAATCATGGATTTTATCCATGTGATACAAATGTTTAGAAACCAACAGAACCGTTGTTGTGTAAGCTATCAGATAAAAAATTGTAGATAAAGTTTTATCCTTTGGAGTGCACATGCTAAAGTTTAGATATATGTTGTGCAGATAAAACTTTGAAAGGATCAAATCTTTATCCAAGATAACTTCCTCTGGTTTACAACAGGGGCCAAGAATCTTTCGAAATACAGTTATTTACAACAATCTCCTTTCTATTCAAAAGATTTTAGATAAAAAATAAGAAAATAATTTGTTGGATTTATTTGGATGAAATGTAATTAGTTTGATGGTTTTTGGACTATGAACCAAACTTAGATTAACAAAACATGACCTATAGAATTATTGGTGAAATATGGGGCCTGTTTGGAACCCCAAGTTTTTTACAAGTTTGTATGCTACTAAATTTTTAACACTTTTTGCTATAAGAATCCCAAAAAATTTATCAAAGTTTTTAACGTACACACTTAAAAAAAAATTTCCTTCAACTTTTTCTAATACACATAAAATTTTCCTTCAACTTTTCTTCTTTTTCCTCCCTCACCCAACCTACCACGTCCTCCATCGCCAACCACCACCGTTCCCCCGCGCCGGTCACCTATTCCGGCACTGACAGTGCCGGCATTCCTTTTTTTTTCTCTCCCTCTCCCTCACCCCCTCTCTTCCTCTCTTCCTCTCCCCTCTGCCTCTCTCCCTCCCCCGCTACCCTCCCCCTTCCACTAGCTGCGATCTAGTTCTGGTCGCGGAGGAGGGCTGCGATCTGGTCTCGCGACCAGATCGTAGCTAGCGGAGGGCGAGGATGGCGGGGGAGAGGAGGAGAGGGGGAGAGAAAAAGCTAAAAAAAAAAATTCATGGCTGCAAGCTCTGGCGTCGGAGGGCGAGGGAGAGAAGGAGAGGGAGAAGAGGGGCAAAGAAAGGAAAAAAAATTGCAAGATGGCTGCTGGGCGACCAGATCTCAATTAGAGGGAGGGGGAGGGGGAGGGTGGCGGGAAAAGGAGAGGAGAGGGGGAAGAGAAAAGGCAAAAAAAAATCCATGGCCGCAATTCTATGGCATTGGAGGGCGACGGGGAGGGGGAGGAGAGGGAGAGAGGGAGAGGGAGAGGGAGAAGAGGGGGAGAGAAAAAGGAAAAAAAAATTGGAAACATGGCTACTGGATCTTCTACGTCAAAGGCAGAAGTGCCGAGGGAGAGGGAAGGGAGAAGAAGAAGAGAGGAAAGTAAAGAAAAAGAAAAAAAGAAAAAGAAAGAAAAAAGTTTTTCATCCTAAAATTTTTTTTTACAACAGTAATTTACAGTAAAGTTTTAGACAAACATCCAAAAAACTCACCTTCCAAACGGAGCCATGAATTTCTGTGAACCAATAACTCTTGATGTATGACAGAGATTTTATCAATAATATGGCAACCCATAACTTGCTGTTAATGTGATTTTGCGTTTTTAGGCTGTGCGTCTGCTTGGTTATTCATGAGAGTTCTACTCTCATATAGGTGAATTTATCAAGTGTATATTGCTTTAAATACACCTTTTTAAAGGGATATGAATTCATTAAAAGTTTTAAACTCACCCTCACGATTACTAGCAATCAAAGCTCTTATCTCCGGAGGGACTTAAATTTGAAGTGCTTTATGGTCAATATTGACTTATTACCTATATGAACCTACTTCATAGGATCACCAATCACATAGGTTGGGCTACTGTTGTGACGATCCCACCTCTCCCTAGGGCGTACCCCAGGGTTTAGCGGACCGCCTGCCCAACTCTCGTAAGAACTCACTCACTTATTTCAAATAAAATAGGTTACAACTTCAAGAGTAAAGGGAATAATAGTTCCCAAACTTGGAACATACATGCACATTCATTTCTATTTCAAACATTTGTACAATTCCACATATATCAAAAGATGTGAGTTTCAGATACATTCAGTTCTAATCGAGCACTAGCGCGAGTACGATTACAAAATTCAAAAACTACTAGACTACACTAGCCTGTACAGTCTCACGCCTTGCTCGTACCCCCTATAAGGAAAACAAATGGCGTGGAATGAGTTAAAAGACCAGTGAGGTTTCAAATAGCAAATTGACCATTATTTAAAAGTACATGTATCAACGTAGCAAAAGATAGTGAGCATAACAAGTTCATAAAAGTGAACAATAACACTTCAAATAATAAATCTCAAAATGAACGAGTGTAAAGTGCTTTTGTTTTTCAAAAGAAACAATAATCATTTCAAAGTATAAGGATATGGATGGCTCTCAGGAGCCAAGTTCCCGTTGCTTCACCAGAGATTGATCAAATATTAGTTGACACTTCGTCAACTTTCAAGTAACCAGTAGTACTTCCCTTAACTCCAATCCGTCCACCATTCAACGCCCTTATTGGGCTCGAACACCAACTAAACACTGGTGGTAATACTCTAGTATACCGATTAGTCGAGAAAATAACACTCCACTTAACAACACTATATACCCATGATTCGTTATCTAATCGACCAAACCCTTGCCGGCTCGACTCGATTAACTAGCCAGTGGGGTTTGGATCCCCAAGAAGTCGATGAGATAACATCTCCAATTGACGGAATCAAGATAAAAGTATGGAGACGGGAATGAAAGGTACCTCCCTCTCACATTGAGCGTGGTACATGCTGCCGCTCAGCACTTACAAATTAAGTACAAGTATATCAAGTCAATTGCAACAATAAACAAGTATAGATCATATTAAGACAAGTGCGATAAAGTACACTCTTGCTCGATTCAACAAATTATATATCATTAAATCACATTGGTCAAATATTGAAAACAAGTGTCCGATTCAATCAGGTATTTGGAAGCACTCACCAAAGGTCTAGTGCCTCTCAAAAGTCACATTCAGCTCCAACTCATTGGTTGGAGTCCAAATCTGCGATAAAATATCATTTGTGAATGTAAAACTCTCCAGAGTTCGAAACATAGGAGTTTCGCTTCAAGAAATCAAGTAAATGCAACTCGTTTAAGTAATATTCAAGATACTTATCAAATTCCGAAAAATTCATGCTCGCTCTTAAAACTTTGAAACTTTGAAGCACTTATATTTTGAACTACCATTTGAGTCGAAGAAATAGAGAAAACGTATTTCTTTTAGTCATAAATTTCATTTTTCCAAGGGTACAAGTTTCGGCAGAATTCTAACTTATATACCTCGATAAAAGAAGACGCAAATATTCTAGATGGTTCAAGTGGTATTCGTCCTCAAATCTTTACCTAGTTCTCGAGTGAAAATTTGGACAGCACGCCTTTTGTATTTACCTATTTTTCAGCCATTTATGACTTCATTATTTTCCTCAATCAGCCCCCAAAATCACACACAAATAATCTCATTACAATAGCCGTTCAAT
Organism: Coffea eugenioides; assembly: GCF_003713205.1. NCBI lineage: Eukaryota > Viridiplantae > Streptophyta > Magnoliopsida > Gentianales > Rubiaceae > Coffea > Coffea eugenioides. Next base: position 69,903,045 of record NC_040036.1, read on the forward strand.
AAGTTCAATGTCATACAATTACAAAACCAAACTAGAAAAGTGACCGGAAATAAGGTTTAAGACATAGAACAAAAAGACAGATTCAACGTCTCTTAGCGTATTGGTCACAACCGAAACTACGCCCATCGGATTGGGATAACATTTATACCGTTTCGAAGTTAAGCCAAAGGGTTACAACTTTGATGAAGACAACTCAGCCCAGTTCATAGTGTATCTAGGTTAAATTTACAAATTACTGAACCAGAATTTCAACATCAGGCTAGTTAATAGCACTGTGTTCAAATGACAATACCTCAGGCTAAAAAAGTCCGATTGAGATGGTTTCAGATGCGTTGGAAAGCTAAAACATAGCATTACAACTTTTGTGTTTTGGCCAAATGCTAATTTAATACGGATCAAGGTGAAAAAATGAGGCCAGAATGATAAAATGTCAAAACTGTCCACAGAACTCTACCTATGGCAATCAAGGATATTTTCGTCATTTCATGTGCTACAGTACTCGGATTGAGCTGAAATTTTACAGAGCTATAAAACATCATTTTCTACAACTTTCATATTTTGAGTTAAGCCCAATTCGACCTCTAACATGATCGTATGAAGCTGGTCAGAAAAATTTCATTACTAAAGTTGGAATTTTATAACTAAAGCTGGAAATTCAACCAAAGCTGGAAAACCATATACCAAAACTTAAAAGTTCACATCAAAGTTAAACCATCTCATATCAAAACTATCAAGTTCATCTCATGGCTGGAAAATACATATCAAGGCTGGATTTAAACATTAAAGCTGGAAAATGAAACCCTAGGCTGAAATTTCATCAATCTTCACCAATCTAGGTTATCATCCATAAAACTTCTAAGATTCAAGTCATCTATCCACTAAATGCAAGATAAGAGAGAGAAGAAGACTTTCTTAACTTAATACCTTCAAACCTCAAGGAAATACACAACATCAAGGCTGTCCAAGCAAAATTACTCCACCCAAAGCTTCATTTTCACCTTGTTGCAAGTTTAATCGGTTTAGATTTGTGGTTCTTGTTGATTTCTCTCCAAATCAATCAAAATCCAAGATGAAATGTGAAGTTTCTCCTCTCTTTTCTCTCTCTCTAGTTCGGCCAAGAGAGGAAGAAAATGAATAGCCTTTGAGAAGAGTTTACAAGATAAAGACTAGAATGGTCTTTGGTCAAAGTTGACTTGGTGACCACCACTTGTTGCTCTATTTTTGTTCCTTTTCTCTCTTATTTTTGGTCAAAAATTTCGGCCATCTTAAGATAAAATTAGGGAAAGGAAAAATAAAATAAAATAAGGAGATTATGGTAAGAAAGTATTAGTCAAGTGCGGTACTCCACTGGTAACAAACGGCGCACGTCGGTTCAAGCCTATTTTCCTTAACTCTCTTGCACTTGTGTTTTAACTTATGATTCACTAACTTATTAGTAGCACTTTTAATCATACACTTTCTCTTACTTAATACTTCTTCTTATCCACCAAATTTAGTACACATATCGCACCAATTAATCACACTATCAAAAGACGTAAAAATCCTAGTTTACCTTAACGATGAAAGTAAAGGGAAAACCCTTGGTTCTATGATTAATTGTAACTATTGAGGAAGTGAATGAGTAGTAAAGTTATTGTAAAATAATAGATTCCAAATAAAAGAGAATTTTTAAGAAAATATAAGGGATTTTACAAGTCCTCACAATCACACTACCAAAATGCACACAAAAACACACACCAAAACCCTAGTATGCACAAAACCATAACTAATACCCTTCATTTAGGAAAATCATAACTTGAGTTATAAATATAAAAAATTTATACAACTTGGCTTGTTAAAAACTAGACTTCAAATACTAAAAATCTTTAGAAGACATCTCAAAGAGATTTAGTTCATAAGTTGGTCCAAATTAAGTTATAAACTACTACAACATTCCTATGTTTGCTTGTGCAGGGCAGAATTTTCAGCCAACTTTGCTAATTTTCGAGAATTTATAGACATTGAATCAAACTTTGAATTTTCAACCGTAAAAAGACCTATGAGTCTAGTTTCAAACGCAACAAATAGAACTCAATTCCGACCTTCCTATACAAAGTTATAACCAATTTCCCAAAACTGCGCAGAGTCTCATGCGAAAATTTTTAGATTTTCTAACAACTTGAGAATATGAAACTTTTCTTAACAAAATTCACTTCCTTGGCTCAAATTCAACCATTAAAGCAACCAAGAATTAAAGATAAGTGAGTTCACATAAGGATTATAAAGAAAAGTAAAATTTCGGGGTCTCACAACTGTCTCTATTGATAACTTGTTGGCCTTAGTCCCATTTTTCTTGTAATTTGAAGATTAATTTCCTTTCGATAGGTTTAGTTAGAGAATCGGCCAAATTTAACTCTGACTTCACAAAATTAATGAAAATAATTTCATCTCTAAGTAGCTGCTTTACAATATCATGTCTTAATTTCATGTGTCGGCTTTTGCAATTCTATGATTTATTTTTAACAATAGCAATTGTTGTTTGACAATCACAGTGTATGGACATAGGAGGCAACAGATCCTTAGTCGGAAGAATATTGGCTAAGAAGTTTCTTAACCAATCAGCCTCAGAACCAGTCAACTCTAGAGTTATAAACTCTGATTTCATAGTTGACTTAACAATGATTGTTTGCCTGGCTGACCTCCATGCTACTGCACCACCATCAAGGGTGAATACATAACCACTAATGAATTTGATCTCATTTGAATCCGAAATCCAATTGGCATTACTGTACTCTTATAATATAGTAGGAAATCCACAATATAAGATACCTAATTCATGGTACCTCTCAAATATTTTATTAGTCTGACTAATGCAAACCAATACTCACTATTAGGATTGTGAGTATATCTATTCAATCTACACACTGCATAATTTATATCAGGTCTTGTGAAATTCATCAAATGCATCAGACTTAATAATCTGAGCAAATTTATACTAAACAATTGAGTCACCATTATTTTTCTTTAATTGAGTGTTAGCATCATAAGGAGTACTTACAGGTGTCACATCATAATTTCCAAACTTTCTAAAAAGTTTTTCTAAATAATGTTCTTGTTACAATATTATACCATCAACTCTTCTTATGATTTTGATACCCAATATCATTTTGGTTTCACCCAAATCTTTTATATCAAAATTAAAAGATAAGAAATATTTAGTACTATTAACAATATCTATACTTATACTAAATATAAGCATGCCATCCACATATAGGCTAATTATCATATATTAATTATTCACAACTTTATTATATACACATTTATCCACTTCTATAGACGGAAAACCGTCTTTCATCAATATTTGATCAAATTTCTCATGCCTCTTTTTAGGAGTTTGTTTTAGGCCATAAAGAGATTTCATTAATTTACACACTTTATTTTCTTATTCAGATACAACACATTCTTCATGTTGAAATATATAAATTTCTTCTTTTAAATCACTATTTTAAAAAGTTGTTTTAACATCTATTTGATGAACAACAAGTTTATGGATAGAAATTAAAGCAAATAAAACATGAATAGAAGAAATTCTTGTTACTGGTTCAAATGTGTCAAAATATTCAATAATTTATTTTTGAGAAAATCCTTTTGCTATTAAACGAGTTTTGTATTTTTCTATAAAATCATCATAATTGTATTTTCTTTTAAAAATTCATTTGCAACGAATAAATTTTGCACCAAGGGATAAATCTACCAAAATTGATGTTTTATTTTTCAAAATAGAATCGATTTCAGATTTAAATTTTTCTTTCCAAAACTTGCAATCAAGAGAAGAAATAGCATCAGAATAAGTTAAAGGATCAATGTCAACAAGAAAGATTTGAAAATTATTTCCATAGAAAAATTCTTTTCTCGGCCTTTTACTTCTTCTCAATTCCTTATTAGAGGTTATTTCTTTATTTATTTCAACAGGTGCATGAGAAACTTTATTGGACAGTGAAAAAATATATTCAAAAAACTCATCAGTATCTTTGTCTCAACAATTGTATTACAATCAAGCACATCACTTCTTAAAAGAAAAAACTTATATGCAGTACTATATTCAGCATATCCAATAAATATACAATCAGAAGTTTTAAAACCTCATTTTCTTTTCTTAGATTCAGGTAATAATACTTTAACAAGACACCCCTATACATTTAAATATTTTAGATTTGATTTATAATTTTTTCATAATTCATAACATGTTTTGCCAATATTTTTATGTGAAATCTTATTTTGTAGGTGATATGCAGATAATATAGTTTTTCCCCATAAATTATCAGGAGCATAAGGACTAACCAACATAGAATTCATTATTTTCTTTAGTGTCCTATTTTTCCTTTCAACTACTCAATTAGATTCTGGTGAGTAAGGAGGTGTTATTTCATGTATTATGCCTTCATATTTACAAAATTTATCTAAAACTAAATATTCACATCATATATCTGACCTAATGCTTTTTATTTTCTTATTAAGTTGATTTTCTACCTTAAACTTATAAGATAAAAATATATTATGAGTATTATCTTTATTTTTAAGTAAATAAAGTTTAGTATATCTAGAATAATCATCTATAAAAGTAACATATTATATTTTTCCTCCTCTAGTCATAGTTTGTTTTAAATCACCTAAATCTGTGTGAATTAAATTTAATAATTCAGTTTTTCTTTGGACAGTTATACAACTTTTCTTTGTCATTTTAGTTTCTGCACATATTTCACATTTTTTCATGTCATTATTATTAACACTAGAAAGTAACTCAAGTGATTGCATTTTCTTTATGTAGCTAACATTAACATATTCTAATCTAGCATGTCATAAAGAAATTAAATCAACAATATAAGCAGAAGAAGATGCATTTTCATTGATCACATTTGAAATATTAAATACAAAGAGTCCCTGATTACAGTAGCCCTTATCCACAAATACATTGAGGGCCAAAGTTTTTCTTAAAATGAGTTTCAAGAGAACTTTGCCCTTATTCAGAACTTTAACAGTTCGTAAGTTTTCAAGATAGATCATCTCTTCATCATCCCCTATTGACATATAAGAGAAAAATGTTTCTTGATTTGTACATATGTACTGAGTAGTTCTAGAGTCTACTATCTACTCTTTCACATTGATAACAATGTTAACTTGAGAGATGACTGCAGCAATTATATCATTTCCTTCAACTAAATTAACCTTAGGAGGACTGGCATTTGTTTTGTCACCTTTCTTGTTATACTTGCATTGAGTAGCATGGTGTCCTGATTTTTCACAAACATAGCAATTGCCTTTTTTCTTCTTAAAGTTGGGATTATTGGACTTGTAATTATGAAATTTATTGGTGTACCTTTTATTGTTGATTTGTACTAGGTTAGTTTTGAGAGCCATATCCATAGTTTTGACAGTCCTTAACTCCTTCCTGTTACAATCTTCAATCAAAATATGTTTCACGAGCTCATCAATACTGTAATTTTTCTTCTTGTGCTTCAGGTTATTTTTGTAAATAGTCGACGATTCGAGCAACTTTTCAATTAGCATGCCAGCAGCAAATTTTTCGGGCAAATTTATGTCTTCAATTTTCAAATTCTCGAATAGCATTTGGTACTATGTGATTTGTACTTTCATTTATTTGTCTTCTGTCATCTGCCATTGGTTGTACTTTTTCACGACGAATTTTTGTTTGGTGGCGTTTTCGACCGAAAATTTTGTTATCAAAAGTTTCCAAATTATATTAACTTCCTTGCAGCTGCAGTACACGTCAAACAGTTCACTTGAAAGTGTTTGTAAAATAGTATGTCAACATACCTTATTTGTATATTGTCAGGATTTTGCTTCTTGACATCCATAGTTGCAGTTGGTTGTTCTTCTGTCAATGCATAAGCCACTCCATGAATATCGAATAGAGAGTGCACACGTTCTTGCTACCTTTTGAAGTCTTCATTGGCAAAAACTTCAATTGTGGAGACGTCTGAAAAAGGTTTAGTCAAAAGTAGTGTGACTGCAACTGATGCGGATGCAGGTTGTGCGGTGTTAATATTGTCGGAGGCCATAGTCTCTTAGATTGTAGGAAAAATTGCCAAAACAATGTTAACTAAAGGTAATAAAATAAAGTTTGAGTCGTGCTTAATAGCACTATCCTAAGAAATTATTTTCAGAGTATTGAAATATTTTCCAAGATTAAATAAGCCTTCTTCTTTGTTTTAAAAAGGAACAAGAACAAGAAGTTGCACTATATCTAGCAGAGAGTAGGAGAAGTAAAATGATGAGCAAAAAGCAAGAGAAAAAGAATACAACTTTTGGGAAGTTGGATGATGTACCTGAAGAGACAAGAATACCTAGTATTTATAGGCTTAAGAAAAGTAACATTCAAAGGAATAAAACTTATCAAAAGTTAGGTTTGTTGGCTGTTGAAAGAATCATGGATTTTATCCATGTGATGCAAATGCTTAGAAACCAATAGAACAGTTGTTGTGTAAGCTATCCGATAAAAAATTGTAGATAAAGTCTTATCCTTTGGAGTGCACATGCTCAAGTTTAGAGATACGTGGTGCAGATAAAACTTTGAAAGGATCATTTTTATCCTCGATAACTTCCTCTGGTTTACAACATGGGCCAAGAATCTTTTGAAATACATTTATTTACAACACCTATGCCCCAAATTTCTCTTCCAAAACTTTTGATTTTGCCTCTGCTCGTCCCTATTTTCTTAATCTATCTCTCTGTTTCTCATCAAACAGGTAATTATTTAATCTTTTAGCAGATTGACATTGGATGTTTTTACAATTAACAGCGATGGCAAGAAGCAGCAGTAGCACTTGAAGTATTGTTCCATCAAAGATGATGCCGTGTTCTATCAAAATTGGTGCACCTTCTTCTTCTTCCGTTCTTATCCAAGTCTCCACCCATGAAACCAATCTTCCGAGCCTCCTCTGAGTCAATTTATTAATTTTGAATGTTATTCCAACTCTAATTTGAGCGAAATTTTTGAAGTTGGATTAATTTTGAAACTCATGAATGAGTTGATGAAGAAATCTGGATTAATTCGATAAGCTCTTCTTTTAAAATTTTTTTATTTCATTACTTTAGCTCCATTGTATGATTTTTGCTCTCAATCCTTATTCAGCTGACGTTGTATCCCAACCTTCGAAGATCTTTTGATAATGCCCTAGTCGCAGAGTTCAAATCAAAGAAAGAAATCTCTTTTTTTGGTTGTTAGAGAATTTATCTCTGTATTTGAATGACAGCTTTCTAATTCTCTAGCTACTTTGGCTAATATTATAAGCTTTAGAGTTTTAAAATTTTATTCTTTGTAAGTCAAATTGTGCAATTATTTGTTTACACTAAACCTTGGGATAAGTATCAGTTGCTCATGGTTTTCACTGGCCATTATTGAAGGACTTCATAGAAAGCTCATATGCTTCAATATAGTGATTTCTTAATACTACATTGTAGCTTAATTGCCTTTAGACAATGAACTTTCCTTGTCTGAGTCATTTGGAATTAAACTGTTCTGCCAATTCAAAAATGGTTCTAGAGCATTAAATGGAAGTTCTTTTAAATGAATGTTGGAGTTCTATATTTTCATGGTATTTTTCTAGTAATGTTGCCTTTTGTTGTTCTTCTTTATGCATGTGAAACAAGTTGGTGTTCATCTTCTAGCCATCATTTTGCTGATTGTGGGTCATACATTAAGATGTTTGATGGTCTTCAAGGTAAGATGGAAAATATTGCCTTTTGTAGATTTTATTCTTTTTCTTGTGGTCATGCCTTTGCTTCACATTGTATGTGGTCAAAGTTTTTTGTTTTTAAGCTCACATCGTCAAGTTTTCTAGAATTGTTTTCATTCTCAATGGTCATTATTTTTAGTTTATGTGCTTCTTTTACTTTTCATTCATTAATGAATTTTATAAAAATCATATTATTATAGATTCTGTTTTGCCATTATTGAAATATTTCTTGAATACTGGCAAATTATTCATTCTAGTCCCTTGACCTTTGTAACTGGGTCATCTATTTTCATCTCTTGATTCTACATACTTTATAATTTGTATAATTTATAAATTGGTTGGAGAATAAGATTTTGGGTTCAATTTGATGGTTTTGATGCTGGATGCTAATAAAACTTCAGTTGATGATATGCTGCGGTTGTTAGTGATGTATGTTATTGGAAATTTCATCTCCCGGCGTACCTTGGCTTTGATTGGTAATTCTATTTTCCCTACCTCCATTGTCTCGTATGATTGTTAGTCAGTTGAAAAGGACTTTTCTGTACTCAGTCATTTCGGAAACCATTCCATGTATGCTGCAGTTGCTAGGCCTTTTTTAAGTTCTAGAGTCTCCCAGGTGGCTAATAAGTTCAGAAACAATTCAGTAAATCAACTTCTTTCTATTAAGGATTGTTGTTTTAGTATTCTAGCTCTATAATGTGATTTTTTATATGAGATTGCGAGAAAACTTGTTTCAATAGTTGAATGCAAGCTTTCAAATTTTACTGTTGTAGCTACCTTTGTTAATTGGGATAATTTCAGAAACCTCAGGGGAGGTTTCTGACAGTCTCAATCACCTCCCCTGAAGTTTCAAAATTCCCATCTACCTCCCCCTGTCAGATTATTGGGCCCCAAATATAATGTTATGGATGTTGAATTGACAGAAATATCCCTGCTGTTTAAGTAATATATTCTGATAATGGGATGAAATAATTAGTGAAATTATCAATACATAGGATTAACTAACTTAACTATAATTTGAATGTAAAATGAATTGCTAATTTCGGTTAAGAGAAAAGACGCCAAAAATGAGCGCCCATTTGGTTGTTGATGTGACAATGAGAGCTGACTGATCGTTTATTTGGGTAAGGAATAGACCTTCATCAGATTATGTTGAGAATGAGAAGAGCATTTGAGAGCTCTAGGAGAAGTGGGAGAGTTGAAAAAATTGAGTTCAAGAAATTGAGGTGAAGTATTACTGAAAAGGGTGAAGTATTGCTGTTCTGAAAGCATCTGAAGCAAAGCAAGGTTAGATACTACGTAGCTTATGGCTGAATAAGAGATTATTGACCATGTGGAAACAGAGCATGTCTTCTTATTTTCCTACATTAGCTCTGCGTGTCTGCTTGTGTTATTAATATGATCACCTGACAATGTTTTCATTATTTCTGGTTATAATAGTTATAAATTTGTTTTCTTGCATATGTGATGGTGCTGTTTATACGAATCATACCAAGTGGTTTGCATGAGGTCAGAAGAGTTACTCTGAGCTAGTATTATATATTTGTATTCATTGAAGTTCATAAATGGTGATATCTGATCTTGTAGGATGGTGACTGGTGATGTTCATGACATTGTACTCCATTGTGGAGGGACAAAAGTTTGAATTCCTAATATAAATCTTCAAAATTACTCCTTCATTAATCTGCTGAATGATGTCTCCGAGAAGGTATTACATGAAATGCCTAGAAATGTTAATCTTCTTGTACATATGAGATGTGCAATACCTGGAACAGAAGCGAAGGGTACATTGATGTGAATTGTGATGAAGCTATCCATGATATGTTCTGCATGTATAAAGGTCAACTAGTCATAAACATAGACGTGTTCAACATGGACATTATCCCAGCTGAACAACCTTAACACATAGAAATTCAGAACAAACATTTTGCCTTGGCTGATGATGAGCAGAATGTTCATGTTATTGACAGTCAGGATGAGGGGTATGGGGGTGAATCTAGCTCTAATGAATCATGGAAGCAAGGATTTGATGATGATAATGAAGATGATATAGGTGATGAGCTAATGGCATTGTCCGATACCAATAATAGTGATGAAGATTTTCCAGAGTTTTATGATAATGAAATTGGTATCATTGTACCAGATTCTGAATCTGAGCAAGAAATTGGCCCTTTAAGAGAAGTGTTAAGAAATAAGATGTGGACTTACAATCCAAGGGAGGACATAGAATTCAAGAAGGGATAGTTATTCACTAATGTTGATGTCTTTAGAGCAACACTGAAGGATTATGTGATCCAAAAAGGATTTCCGATCAAAAGGCTGAAAAATGAGAAAATCAGGTGTACTGCAATTCGTGATGTTGATGGATGTAGTTGGAGGATTCATGCGTCCCCTATAGCTGATTCAGTAACGTTTATGATTAAATCATACACACCTAAACAAAAATGTGTGATGGGTAACAAAAATCGTGAGGCCACCTCTAATTGGATGGCCAAGAAACTGATAGCTGTGATGAGAACCCATCCTTAGCTGTCAAGAAAGGGCATTGAAGCGAGATGCTAAAATATGGTGTGCATCCTAGCAAACAGCAAGTTTATAGAACCAAATAAAAGGCAAGAGAAGAGATTGAAGGCACACATTCTGAATCATTTAGTAAACTGCCAAAGTATGCTATGCTTCTAAGGCAACATAATTCTGGTAGTGTTTGTAAGATTCATTATGATAAACCAAATCTACTAGTTGAACCAAGGTTTTGAGACTTTTTATTAGTTTTAAAGGATAGAAAGATGAATTTTTAGCTGGTTGTAGATCATTTGTTGGATTTGATGGATGTCATTTGAAAGGTAGTTTTGGTGGAGTATTGCTGATGTTGCATTGGATGCTAATAACAGCGTATTTTCCATTGCATTTGCTATTGCTGAGGTCGAAAACAAAGAGACTTGGAGTTGGTTCTTTTATTTCTTTGAAGAATTCTTTGGACCATTCCATAACAATTCTTCCTTAACTGTAATGAGTGATAGACAAAAGATATTATTGGAACACCGAACTTGTTAAAATTTGGACAACCTGCTGTATAAATCTGGTTCTTTCTGCTGACTGGTTTTGCTTTTATTGTAGGGGTTGAACCTTGCATATGAACAGCTACTGCCATCTGCAATTAGAAGAGACTATTGCAGATATATTTGCAATAACTTCAAGTCTCAATTTCTTGGAATGTTGCTGACCAGCTTCTTTTGGCAGGCTGCTAAGAGTTATGATGCAATTGGATTTAATGAAGCAATGCAGAGAATCAAGGACATGAATATAGAAGCATGGAGGTACTTATCCAAGATTCCAGTTTCTGCTTGGGCTAGGCATGCATTCTCAACAGAAATGAAATGTGACCATGTCACAAACAACTTCACGGAATCCTTCAATGCATGGATTGGAGACTTAAGGGGCCAACCAATACTGACACTTGTTGAAGGTTTGAGGAAAAAATTTATGAAAAAATTGCACAAAAGGTACCAGAAGACTTGCATATGGACGTCTGCTATCCCAAAAAATATCACAGAAAAGCTCAAGGAAATTGCAATACATTCTAGGAGATATTCATTGCAGATGGCAAGTGAGGATTTGTTTGAAGTTAGTGATAGTGACAGAGCATTTATAGTGAGTTTGAACCAGAAGACATGTGACTGTGGAGCTTTCCAATTGTCTGGACTCCCATGCAAGCATGCTGCGCTTGGAATTATATACAAGATACAGAAATTGGAGACATTCTGGGATCCTTGCTTCTCAACAGAAATGTATCTGAAGACATACAGTGGCATGATACATCCAATTCCTCACGAGAAGAGATGGCCTCCATTAATTGATGTCACACCAAAACTGTCCTTCCACCACCATTGAGAAGAGCTCCAGGTCGTCCAAGAGTTAATAGAATGAGAGGGCCTGATAAGCCAGGCCAATCTGTTGCAAAAGGGTCAACCACTATGAGATGTGAAAACTGCAAAACTTTTGACCATAATACTAGAACATGTCAAAGAGCACCTATGAGACGAAAGAGCACAAGCAGCAGTGGCACGAACAAAGTTCAGTATAGTAACTTAATTGACAGCATTGAAATTGCTAAGCGAGCTTGTAATTTGTTATCAATGTTCATGTCAGGTTACTCAATTTGCTAGAGGAAGGCCAGGAAGGGAAATTGCAAATACAGGGCTTGCAGGATCTGTTCTATGGGTTACAATCCTTTTAAATTCACATACAGACTTTTCCTATGATGACAGGCCCCAAATTTGCTAATGCACAGGTGATTTCTGCAGGATCATGTTGATGGCAATGTACTTATTGTGGTTTCTAGTCAAGGCAGCAACCCAAGTCCATCAACTCAAACACCTGCAATGACTGCGAACTTAAATTTGCAAACAGCAACTAATGCTACTAAGAGAAAGGTAATTATTCCTTACTCCCTTTTACATCATGTCTCCACTGATTTGGCTAATTTACATGCCTGTATATTAATACTCTTATCTACCAAAATTTTAGAGAGGACGGCCTTCAAACAAATCTGCACCATCTGCTGCATATAACTCCAAAAGGAAAACTTCAACAGCAGCACCTCAACCAATTGTAGTTCAGCATACTGCTGCACTACATCCCAGTGGAAGTGCTCAAGTACAAACAGTTGTCAACATCAATGCTTCAGCTTCTCATGATTCTCAAATGTCAGTAGCAGCTTCACCTTTTAGTAGTATCTGATTAAGAGTCTTTTGTTATTTAGATGTCAGAGGACATGAATATCTGATCATGTGGTATTAATATTGGAGAAATGTGATATCTGATCTTTTGGTGATCTCATTTTGGTATCTGAAAATTTGATATCTGATCTTCTGGACAAATGTATCTTTTTGTATGAAACTGGATACCAGAAGGTGCCATTTGGCTGTTGTACGTATAAATTCCACATAACTCCAAGCTTTTGTTTCGCAGCAACTGAGTAGTATGAATCTGGTTTCTCAACAGACACTGAAGTTTCATTTGCAGTATTACTTCTAGACTTGGTTATTGTGTAATCAATGCTTATGGTATTCAATAAGCAAAACTGGAAGCTTATGTGCAGAATCTGGTTCTTTACTATTATAAACCAGTACTCATTTAACCTCTTGTACAATCAACATAAACACATAAATAACTAAAAATACAAGGTTCATTATAAGCAGTGCCATCACTATGGAGTTGGACTGGACAACGTTGCCAATCTGCACTTGATCTTCTCTTTGCATGATTGAATGTGTTTCTGCTCTTTGGCTGCTCACATCACCATCTTCAGACCCTTCGAACCACTGAAAGAATGTCAACATAAAAATGTAAATAGCTATGAATAAGAGGTTCATTATAAGCAGCCATTTCACTATGGAGTTCGACTGCTCTACTTTGGCAAACTGCACTTGATTCTCCTTTTGCATGCTTGAACGTTGATCTATTCTTTGGCTACTAACTTCACCATCTTCGGGCCCTTCGAACCACTGAAAGAATTTGCAATTTGAGCAGCAGAAATAAAGCTTGTTTGGATTCCTCTTGCTCTCAGAAATTTTAATGCTTGCTTTCCTATGATAATGGCAATATCTGTTGCTTATTGAAAATGAAGTTGGAGAATTCCGTGATGAATCTACCAGGCTTGAAGAAGCCATCTGGATCTGTTTGTAGCTAGTTCAGCTTATACTTGTATGAGCACTTTTACAGAAACCTCAGCCACAAACCAGCTTCTAGCCAAATGCTTTCTGTTGCAACTCCAGTAAGCAATTATATAGAGTTCCAAGGCAAGACTGCTCTACTTTTTAACGTTACAAACAATTGCACAAAGAGCCGTTGGCATAAAGCAAAACAAAAATTTCTTGTAGTCATCCTTGCCTTAATCCAAAGTTTCACATACACCCCATCAAATTTCAAAGGAACTAGATGCTTTTGTACTATTCAACATAAACATTCTCACTAATGACAATCTTGAGGGCAGAGATGGAATTTCTTTATTTTCTCTCTCCTGATACATATTTTATACTCCTTGTCAACCTCAATTGGGTTGCATCTGATACTATCTACTTAGTTTTAAAGGAGGTAGATGGGAATTTCGAAACTTCAGGGGAGGTGATTAAGACTGTCAGAAACCTCAGGACCAATGGCTAGTGGAACACTTCAGCTACTAATGCTTATCGAAAGCTTTATGTAGACAATTAAAATCATAGTCCTTTTTACAAAAAATTAAAATTTTCAAATGCAAAAGCTCATAAATTAACAAGGGATAATTTCAGAAACCTCACTAGCCATTGGTGAAGAACTTCACGGGAATGCTCAATCAAGCAAATGATCAATTATAAGCTATAGATTTGTAAAACGTAATATGATGAATCACTACCAGTGGATGGCAAGAGATAGCAAGGAATCTAATCTCAAAATGTTAGTGTCTCAGTTGAGTGGAGGTAGGGTTTTCACAGCCCTGCGTCTAGAAATATTTTGGGGGTGTGTTCTTTTTCAAGAGGACGTGGTGCCGAATCGCAGACTGAGGTAGGCTTGTCCTTATGTGGACAATAACTTATCTCTGCAATCTCACACTCCCCTACTTTTTTTTTGACTTGTAGAAAGGATTTGATTTTTAGTGTATTGCTTTGAACATAGGTTGGACGTCCATCATTGTTGTCTTGTTTAGATGGATTTGGACTTCTTCAAGTATCAAGTGATCATGCAATGGTTAATATCTACTGTTGGAAGCTTTGAAGTTCCATAAAGCTGCCTGATAGTTATTATTTCAGATTCTTGTAGTACTTCTTTTGCTGAATGGAGCTCTTTAAACTTAACTTGGAATTTGTTCTTGCTAATTTCACATGGTCTGCCACAATGTGTGACAAGGCAACATTGTCTTGTGGGGCATGCCCTCTAGGAGGGCAACTCTCATGCCTTTATAGGGTTTAGAATTTTTCCTAAATATGTTCCTAAATGCAGGCAATTTTATCTCAGTGCAAGCTGCTAGGTGGTTGTTAGTCCCATTCATTAAAGCAGATGGCAGAGATGGCTTTTGATCAATTTAGGGTTGTGCTGATTGAGCCAAAAGACTCAATAACAATAACCGAAGAAAAAAGGACTGAGACTAATCAAGTTCACCCTCAGCAATCCAATGATGGATGCACTGCCAATGAAGAATTAACTTGTCAGGATATGATAAGTGGTACTGACACCCTGGATAAAGGCTACATGGAGCATGGGTATGATTAATGTCCCTGATTAGTACTTGTCTATGTTTTTAGTTGAATGCTAAGATTGATTTCATTTAAGAGGTGTTCACACTATCGTCGAAGGTGTCACATTAGAGCCCCTTGATGCAATGAAATATTTGATTGTCGTCATTGTCATAATGAGGCAAAGGTAGGTTGAGTCAAGTCCCAATTAGAACCTAATTCACTTTGTTTAATGTGCTATAATGGACCTGCTTTATTTGCAGCTGGTAATGATAAATAATAATTCAAGCTATTATTCTTTGTTTCAAATTTATATACAAAGTTGTGTCGTTGATTTTATACCTTTGTTAGAGTTAACAGTTGTAAGGGGTTCATTCTAGCTTTGGTCGTAGTTAAGATGTTAACAACCACTTCCTAATTGTTGTATTTAAAAGAAGAGGAGAGAGCATGTTATAGAAAGCAGCACGCAACTTGAAGGACACGATCCATTGTGGATCAAAATCTAGTGGATCGCATACTTGATAAAGTTATTGTTTATCATCTTCCTGTCATCCAGCTTGTTAATGTGTTATGTGATGTTGATATGCTAACCGCTCTTACCTACCAAAAAAAAATACTGACCAGTCCTAATATGCCAATTCTTGTATTGCAGAATGATCTCAAGGTTGACCAAAAGCTCAAGCATGATGTTCCTCGCCATCAAATTGAGAAGGCATGGATTGCTTAAGCTTTCTTTCCAAGTGTTTTATTTTATTGTCTTGCTGTTCCTTTAAAAATTTATTCACATAATTGCAAAAAAATTTTCATCCGGTGCAGATTATATGCTCACATTGTGGAACTGAACAAGACGTTCGTTGCTTATGCTACACTTCTCATTTTGCTTCTTAAAACAATCTATCTCTTTTTAACTTCAGTTTGCTGTTTTTGACTGTAGTCTTCATCTCTTCCCTTATTTTTGCTTTTATCGGTTTATTACCAAGTTCGTCAGGTTTGTATAAATTGTGGTGTGCGCATGGCTAGATATTATTGTGGAACTTGCAAGTTGTTTGATGATGATGCAAGTTTGAAGCTGTTTCCTTGTCTTTAGGCATACTAAATAAGCCTCTCTTTAGGTATACTAAATCTGAAATGGTATTGTGGTTGAGTTAGAGAAACTAAGGAAGTTTTTCTGGACAAATTCTAAGGGCCAATTTTGAGCAGATTAGGCAAAGGAAATCCATTTCATTTTATGCTTTCATATGTTTATTGACAATTCTTGATTGTCTTTAATTTGAAGGTTTAAACTGGAAGGGAGGAGTGTGTGTTTCAAGATGTGCAAAGATGAATTTGTATTGTAGTGCTTATCTTGTTAGATAAATGTATTTCTCAATAGTTGTGTTGTATATGTAGCAGAAGTAGGCTATAGTCATAAGCAACTCCTTACATGCAAAACATTCATGGCGAAAGGAAGCCACTAATTTACTTTTTAAATTTTATTATTATTATTATTATTACAAATTTTGTTTTGGACTTGGAATCAAATTGTTTAAACTTGACCTTTTCTTTCTCTCTTTTCGTCTTTGTCAAGGAACATATAGTATCGAAATATTCTCTTTGGCTATCCTCTTATGAAGTTTGTTCCTGTACAATTAGGTAAATAAGTGAATATTTACATTGGAGTATCTGTCTTGCTAAGTGGACATTAATAGGAGTAAGTTTCACACTTGCACAGAACTTTTAGATGGCATTCAAAATAATAACGTGTCCCTCTTTCGTGGATAAATCAAAAACTTCATGCACTAGATTTTGTCTAAGATAACCTTGAAAATTTGTGAGGGATCGATTGCAAGTGTATGAGTTTCTAAATGGTTGTTACTGTAAGGTAGAGAAATAAGTTGCATGCCATTTGTCTTCTTAGAAGAATGTGAGGGAAATGCATATGTTTCCTTGTAATTGAAATTCAATAGTAACAGGCAGTTCCAAATTTACATCTCTTAGTAAACACCAAAAGCACAATTTTTGTCTCACTTTTTCATACTTTTCAAGACAAATTTCTCTTCTAGTAAATCCTTCTCTACGGCATTAGAAGGAGTTTGTTCATTCTTCTTCTTAAATTCTTCTCCTCTCACTTTGAAATTTTATTGAAGGTAGTTCTATTGGGTTGTGGATGTTGGTTGCTTTTCCAAATTTGAAAGTGAATTGATTGGAAATAAAACCCGTTTTGACAATTTTAAGTCTTTGAAAATAAGAAAAAATGAGTTTGGGAGTCACAATTAACGAAAAGAAAGACAAAGGTTCCATTAACTCAAACCTAAGGCATATTTTCAATCTAATCTAACTTAATTGTGAAATTTAATCAAAATTAATCAAATCTAATCTTTAAACTTATTACATTTGGATGTTTTTATATAGATGCAAACTCAAACCTAAAGAAGATATTGAAATGGGCAAAATGTCCATTTAAGATTTAATTGGTACCAATCGCATTAATTATGAAATCCAAAATAATTTCTTGAAGGGTTCACGAGTATGCAAAAATGAGATTCAAAAAAAAGGAAATTAAGCTTTGTAAAGGGATGTTTCTATATGGATAGAAATCTAAATTTAAAGAAGATATTGATAGGGGTAAAATGTCCATTTAAAATTTAATTGGTACCAATCACATTAATTGCAAAATTCAAAATAATTCCTTAAAGGGGTCACGGATATGCAAAACAAGATTCAGAGAAAAGGAAATTAAACTTTATATAGATATAAGTGGTCAAAAAAAAAGAGAAAATGCAACATAATGGGTACGAAAAATAAAAACTCATAACACACTTTTCTTTCTTAAAGATGGTTAATAGGATGTTGAAACTAAAGAGCTATAATCACTTTTTTCCATATTCAAAGAGTGATTCTTCTAACCTAGACAAGCAAATGAACAAACTTATTTTCTAATTTTCTAAATGAAAAGCGAATCTAAATGATATGGCTTATGCATATAGGGATAAAAGGGATAATATAAGAGGAAATGTTATGCAAATGAGAAAAGTTGTCTAAAATAGGAAAAATGCATTTAAATACAATGAATGTCACACAAAAGATAAATCTAATGTATGGAGGATTTATGGGTCTAGTGTTGGACTAACTCATTTTTAAAAATTTTCACTCGCATTGCATTAACAAGGAATTGAACAAAGACCACTAGCATTAAACTAATATGGTGACGTTAAGCGTTTATAATAATAATAAAACAAGTAAAGTATGAATTAAAACAAGTAAACACATAACACATAAGTATAATATTTAGATGTAAAATCCTAATAAAAATGGATAAAATACATAAGCACATAAATACACCAAAACTTATCTATTACAGGCGGGGACCTAACTACAATCTAACAGAAAGGTATAATAAAATAAATCTATCTATCCTATCTATTACATTTAGAGACCTAACTACAATATAAAATAGGAAAATATAATAAAATAAATCCATCTATCATATCTATTACATTGGTCTATCTAATTACAATTTTTATAAATATAAAGAAAAATATTACCTATCTATTACATATTGGGTATTCAAATACTCTCAAACAATTACAAAAATATAAATTAAATAAACATAACAATGAATATGAATTTAAAATAAATAAATAAAAACACATAAAATATATAAACACATAGGAACACATAAGATCACATAATAAGAATTCAAAGGATAATAGGGGTATCTCCCTTTTGAAGTGGTGATTAAATGAGGTAAAATTGCCCTATTTATACTCAAAATTGATAAAAGGATTATGGCACCAATTTAATTAAAATTATTAAAAAACCTATACTAAATTCACATTATTATGTTAAAAATGTAAATAAACTTAAAATACTCAAAAATTATAATTTAAATGCATACAAGAGAAGTATAGTTAACAATTAAAGGAAGAGAACAATTATAATTGAGAAACTAAAAAACTATTACTGACTAAATTGCAAAAAATTAGAAAATTTTTGAGGTCAAAATATATTTTTTAAAATATTAAGGGCCAAAATAAATAAAATAAAGTTTAAGAGCCAAAATACAATTAAATCAAGGGCCCAAATGAAAGAAATCAAAAAATTTTGGGCCAAAATAAAATTACTCTAAACATTAAGGGCTAAATTGCAGAACTCGGCTTCTGGGCAAAATACAAAGAAACAAAATTAGGCCTATTGTAAAACAAAATAAACTACTATAGTATGAATGGAGATATTAGAGGAAAAGTAGAGCAATGGAGAATGATATTCTTGTATTCCAACAAAAAATACAAAGTCCTCCCAAAGGGTGTCAATGTACCTCTATATATAGGTACTATAAAATCAAAGGTACATAAATCCTATTAAACACCCACTACTATAAGAATATGAAGAAACTTATGAAACGGTTTCTCCACTATATGAATAGATTTATGGATTGTAACTTCTATACATAATGTAGCCATAAAACCATGAATTAATCCCCTTGGGAATACAAAGGGACATCCACAATTTTTGTTATTTCATAACACTCCCCCTTGGATGTCCATTACACAAAGAATATGCCTCATTAAAACCTTACAAGGGAAAAACCCAGTGGGACCAAAAACCCTAGTGAAGGAAAAAAGAGTACACTATTCTTGTGTAATAATTTCTCCCCCTGATGCAATCGTCATTTGAGATCTTTTAATCGTCGCATTCCAATATTCTTCACCAATTTCTTAAATGTCGCAGTTGGTAATGCCTTGGTAAATAAATCTGCCAGATTATTATCTGATCGGATTTGTTGCACATCAATTTCACCATTCTTTTGCAAATCATGAGTAAAAAAAAGTTTTGGTGAAATGTGTTTCGTCCTATTTCTTTTAATATATCCTCCTTTCAATTGAGCTATACAAGCTGCATTGTCTTCATATAATATAGTTGGAGGATTTTCTTTTTCAGAGGATAACCCACAACTTTTTCGGATATAGTGGGTCATTGATCTTAACCAAACACATTCTCGACTGGCTTCATGAATTGCTATTATTTCAGCATGATTCGATGAAGTGGCGGCTAGTGATTGCTTTGTAGATCGCCAAGAAATGGCTGTGCCTCCATATGTAAATAAATAACCAGTCTGAGATCTTGCTTTATGCGGGTCGGATAAATATCCAGCATCAGCATAACCAACCAATTCAAGTTTGGATTTATTTGAATAAAATAAACCAAGATCTATTGTTCCTTGGAGATAGCGAAAAATATGTTTAATACCATTCCAATATCGTCTTGTGGGCGAGGAACTAAATCTTGCTAATAAATTTACTGCAAATGATATATCAGGTCTTGTACAATTAGCAAGATACATTAGTGTACCAATTCCACTGAAATATGGTACTTCAGGACCAAGTATCTCTTCATTTTCTTCTCGTGGTCTAAAAGGATCCTTATTAGGATCCAATGATCTAACAACCATTGGGGTACTCAATGTATGTGCTTTATCCATATAAAATCGCTTTAATACCTTCCGGGTATAAGCAATTTGGTGGACAAAAATTCCACCTTTCAAATGCTCAATTTGTAAACCAAGGCAGAATTTTGTCTTTCCAAAATCTTTGATCTCAAATTCTTTTCTCAAATATTCAACACTATTTTGAATCTCTTCAGGAGTTCCAATTAAATTTAGATCATCAACATATACCGCAATTATTACAAAATTTGACCCTTTTTTCTTGATAAAAACATATGGACATATTGGATCATTGGTATAACATTCTTTGGTCAGACATTCATTGAGGCGATTATACCACATACGTCCAGATTGTTTGAACCCATACAGAGACCTTTGTAATTTAATAGAATAAATATTTTTAGGATTTGATTTGCATGTTTCAGGCATGTTGAATCCTTCGGGGATTCTCATATAAATATCATTTTCAAGATTCCCATATAAATATGCAGTAACGATGTCCATTAGACGCATATCTAATTTTTCATGTACTGCAAAACTCACAAGATATCTAAATGTGATAGCATCCACTACAGGTGAATACGTTTCATTATAATCAAATCCAGGCCTTTGTGAAAATTCTTGGGCTACAAGTCTTGCTTTATATCTCACAATTTCATTTTTTTCATTTCTTTTTCTCACAAATACCCATTTATATCCTACTGACTTTACACCTTCAGGTGTTTGGACTACAGGTCCAAAAACTTTTCTTTTAGCCAGCGAGTCCAATTCAGATTGGATCGCATCTTTCCATTTTGGCCAATCATTTCTATCTCGACATTCATCAACCGATCTAGGCTCATGATCCTCGTCCTCTGCCATAATATCAAGTGCTACATTATATGCGAAAATACTATCAATAATTATTTCTTTTCGGTTCCAACTTTTTCTTGAAGTGACAAAATTTATTGAATTTTCTATAATTTCATTCTCTTCAAGAATTGGCTCTTTAGGAGCGACCTCTTCAGGAGATTGAATTTTGTTACTAATTGTTGATTCATCTACTCCTCTTTTCTTTCGAGAATTTTTATCTTTGGAGCCAAGAGGTCTCCCACGTTTCAAGCGTGCTTTAGACTCATTAGCACTTGTAATTTGTCCTTCAGGGACATCAATTTTAATCGAAGCATTTTCAGCAGGAATATGTGATTTAGTAACTCTTCTGGAGTCATTAAATGCATCCGGTAATTGATTTGTAATTTTTTGCAAATGTATAATCCTTTGAACTTCTAATTCACATTCTTTAGTACGAGAATCAAGGAAATTCAATGATATTTTCCAAATGATTTCCTTTTTCGGTTGATTTTTATCTCCCCCTAATGTCGAAAAATATGATTCATCAAAATGACAATCTGCAAATCTCGCAGTAAATAAATCACCTGTCAATGGTTCCATATACTTAATGATTGAAGGTGATTCATATCCGACATATATCCCCAATCTTCTTTGGGGGCCCAATTTACTACGTTGGGACGGTATAATTGGGACATATACCGCACAACCAAATATTCGTAAATGAGAAATATTGGGCTCATAACCAAAAATTAATTGTAGGGGAGAATAAGTATGATAACTTGTTGGCCTAATTCTCACAAGTGTTGCTGCATGTAAAATGGCATGTCCCCAAGCAGATGAAGAAAGTTTAGACCTCATCAACAATGGTCTAGCAATTAATTGTAACCGTTTAATAAGTGATTCGGCTAGACCATTTTGTGTGTGAACATAAGCTACAGGATGTTCAACAGTTATTCCAATGGACATACAATAATCGTCAAAAGTATGTGACGAATATTCACCAGCATTATCTACACGAATTTTCTTTATTGGATAATCTGAAAATTGTGCTCGCAATTTAATTATTTGAGCAAGCAATCTCGCAAACGCTAGGTTGCGAGTAGATAATAAACATACATGTGACCATCTAGTTGATGCATCAATTAGCACCATAAAATATCGAAATGGTCCACATGGTGAATCTACAGGTCCACATATATCACCATGAATTCGTTCTAGAAATGTAGGAGATTCAGTCCCAACTTTAACTTGTGATGGTCTAATAATTAATTTTCCTTGAGAACAAGCAACACAAGAGAATTCATTGGCTTTTAATACTTTTTTATTTTTCAATGAATGGCCATGTGAATTCTCAATTATTCGTCTCATCATTATGGATTCAGGATGTCCGAGACGATCATGCCAAACCATAAAATCATTGGGATGAGTAGACTTTTGGTCTACTAGGTGATGAATTTCAATTGCACTAATTTGTGCATAATATAAGTTAGAAGAAAAAGAAGATAATTTTTCTAATACGCATTTCTGCTTAGAAATGATACTTGTGATTAATAAAAATTCACCATTTGTCTCAGTTATTGTCTCGATATGATATCAATTTTCGCGGATATCTTTAAAACTCAATAAGTTTCTCCGAGACTTGGGAGAGAATAGTGCATTATTTACAATAATTTTAGTCCCTTCAGGGAGAAATATAGTGGCTCTTCCAGAGCTTTCAATCAATTTTGCACTACCACTAATGGTATTAACGTTTGTCTCTCCCATTTTCAAATAAGAAAAATATTTTTTATTTTTCAATATGGTGTGCGTAGTAGCACTATCAATGAGACAAATATCATCATCACCATTATTTAATTCCAAATATTTGACATCCATTTCTTTCTCAGGAAGAAAATTTCAAACAAAAATAAATATTAATAAAGATGCGAAAATAAATATTCAATGGAAAGAAAATTACATGAAAGATATGAAGCATCATAAAAATATCTAAATAATCATAGGGTATTTGTTGACATCTTCAGAATGCTCAAAAAAATCAGCAACATCGAGGTGTGTCATATCAGCATCATCACCATCATCATAATCATTCTTTTGATCAATGAAATTTGTCTCAACACCTTTGTCTTTCCTTTTCAATGATGCTTGATAGAGGTCAACAAGATGCTCAGCCGTACGACAGGTATGGGACCAATGACCTTCCATACCACACCGGTAACATTTTTCTTCATAAACTTTCTTTTCTCCATTTTTCTGATCGTAGTTATTTTCCCTCTTTTGGGAAATATTTTGTTGTTTGCCACGGTTAAAATTTTCACGGGGCACAAATTTACTACGATCACGTCCACGGCCACCTCTACGGCCACGTCCACGACCTCGACCAGAATTTTGAAATTGGGTCGCATTCGCTTCAGGGAATGGACTTGCACCAGTTGGTCGGGACTCATGATTTTTCAGCAATAATTCATTGTTTTGTTCAATCAAGAGAAGACATGCAATAAATTCAGAATATTTTTTAAATCCCTTCTCTCGATATTGCTGCTACAGGAGCATGTTAGAGACATGAAAAGTAGAAAATATTTTCTCTAACATATCTTCATCAGTGACTTTTTCGCCACATAATGATAATTGAGAAGTGATTCTGAACATGACTGAATTATATTCGTTGACAAATTTAAAATCTTGCAGCCGTAAGTGAAGCCAATCATATCGGGCTTTTGGAAGAACGACCAACTTCAGGTGGTCGAATCTTTCTTTCAAATCTCGCCAAAGGACAAGAGGATCTTTAACAGTAAGATACTCTATTTTTAATCTTTCATCTAAATGATGACGAAGGAAAATCATAGCTTAGGCACTGTCTTGGTTTGAGGATTCATTTTTTTCCACAATAGTATTACCAAGACTCATTGCCTCAAGATGGATTTCAACATCCAATACCCATGATAAATAATTTTTTCCAGAAATATCAAGAGGTACGAACTCTTGTTTTGTAAGATTAGCCATAAGAAATTAAAATAAGTTTTTGACTTAGAAATTTACCTCAAAAGTCACTTAAAGAGATACGGGCAAAATTTCGACAAAATCTTGTGCTTCACTTTTGTTCAAAGTAGCGCCTCCGTTTTCACCGTTTGCTCAAAAGTAGAGACTCGTGCTGATAACGTATTGTAAAACAAAATAAACTACTATAGTATGAATAAAGATATTAGAGGAAAAGTAGAGCAATGGAGAATGATATTCTTGTATTCCAACAAAAAATACAAAGTCCTCTCAAAGGGTGTCAATGTACCTCTATATATAGGTACTATAAGATCAAAGGTACATAAATCCTATTAAATACCCACTACTACAAGAATATGAAGAAACTTATGAAACGGTTTCTCCACTACATGAATAGATTTATGGATTGTAACTTCTATACATAATGTAGCCATAAAATCATGAATTAATCCCCTTGGGAATACAAAGGAACATCCACATTTTTTGTTATTTCATAACAGAGCCATCATTTTTTTAGTACTTGAGCCGGACTACTCTAGTTCAAAAGAAAAATGCAAACCATTTCATTAAAAAGAAAAAACATATCCAATTGAAATTTAAACAAACTTAAATATAATGAAAAATTGGACTTAACTCCAAAATCCAGTCACAAGCCCACTAAAAAACAAAACACAATCAGAAATAAATTCCAACCCAAATTTCTATTTTTCTTTGCTTTTTTTCTCTTGGTTTTCTTTTTTTTCCTTCTTCTTCTTCCCATCTTCTATATGACTAAATTTATCGCCGGCGACCTCTCCGATCACAAAAATTCATCAAAATACACCTCCTACTCGATTTTTCACGTAGAATCCTTTTCTGAGTTCAGTTTTTACAAATAATGAATGAAAAGAGCTCGAAATATGAATTTACAGCTCGGTTTTATTTTTTAAAAGTCACCTAAATCAACACTAAAATTTACACCAAAACAACCCTTATGAATTTTAGAGTGCAACTATTACCTCAGTTTGACAAAAAAAAAACAACAAAATGATACATTGAAAGCTAAACAGCCCCAAATAAAAAATCCATTTCATTGACTTTTAGACTTAGGAAAAAATTCAAAAAAATAATTATCCAACATTTTCTATGCCATGAATTAGTTATAATCATCTATTTTAACAAAGCATATACACAAAATGCACCTAGTTAATTCAATTTTTTATTTTGGAATTTTGTCAAACACTTAACATGTATACACAGAAACCATTTGCCTTTCCTTAATCTTGTTTTATGACTTGACCAATATCCCAACAGCATAACAACAACTAAAAATGAGAAAAATCAAGAGAAAATTAAGCAACAAAACATGCATTTAATATGATTAAAAAGCTGGAAAATACCTCAATGAAAGGGGTAGTCCCTTGGCCAAAATTTTTGATGACATACCAAGTTTCAATCATCTAACCGTTTGCTCCTTTTTTTGTCTTTGATTTGTGGAAGAAAATGTGTAGAGGAAGGGAGTGAGAGGTAGAGAGATTTTTTTTAGTATGTGACTTGTGTGTGGAGTGAGCAGAGGGAGAGTTTTGTGCGTGTGTGTTATGATGTGTGCTTGTTTGTGAGAATTGAGAGAGAGATTGGGAGAGAGCCGAGAGAGAGGAGTGATTTTGTGTTTATTTTGTGATGGTGCTTGTTGAGCGGAAAAGAAAGAGGGAGAGCTCAGAGCTGTGGTTGGTCTTTTGGGGTTGGAGTTGTTGTGTGTTTAGGTTGGTGATAATGAAATTTGTACCAAAATGGAAAAAAAAGGGTTGGAAGGTGAAGTGTAAGGTTAGGTTAATAGTGTGTTGGTTGAAAAATAAAATGATTAGCGAGGGTGAGTTTGATAAAAGTTTGTCAAAAATCCTTTTTTTTATTTTTTTCTTTTTCTTTTAGGAAAACAAAGAAAAATCCTACAAAACAAGAAAATAGACATTCAAATGCATGAAAATAAATGATCACCTAAATAGATAAAGAATTCAATAAACTATTAAAATTAATAAAAATTTGGTGTCTACAGTATTTTACAAAAAGGATCGATTCCAGGACAGGTTGTCTGAAATCCATAGAATGTATCTTAAATGAATAACATACTGTCTGGATAAAATTTGGATTTTGGATATCCTGTAAGAATTCTTGAATAGTGATCATCACGTTGATTTCATTGTGCTGAATCATTGTGATGATCATTTTTTTAAATTTCTTTAGGAAAAGGTGCCAATATTTTTTGTCTGAAAAAGAAAAATCGAACACTCATTTTTCCTTTTTCTTCAGGATTGAGAGGTATTTTTTCTAGAAATTTTTCTTTCTTTTGGGAAGATTCAGGACACAGTAAAGTCAAAAAGTATTTTTTTTCTATTAGCAATTCTGTTTCTTCCTCTAGCTCTCTCCATTTATCATTTAATAATTTAAAATTTTTAGACATTGTTTCACAATTGTTACAAAATTCTAATTTTCTTTGCTGATTGCTTTCTACAATATTTTCATCTAAATAATTTTGAGTACTTCTATTGACATAGAAATTAATTCATATATTTTTTTCTACATGCTTCTACTACTTCTTGTAAAAACCTTTATACCATGGATTTTAAAAATTATCTATTTGTTATAAAACTTCTACCCATTGATGATATATTCCAAGATGATAGCCACGGAATATAGCACAATAAGAAAAGTTTTTTCCTTAGGGTTTTTGCTCTATTTTTGAAAGATAATATGTTAAAGCATTTGAAACTCTTACTATTTTAGATGGTTCTCCTCTTGCATTCCATATATTATCAAGCAAACATTTGGATAGTGTATTATTTGAAATATTAGTTGGAATAATTACTGTAGCACTTTTTGTGATGTGATATATGTAATATAAAAAGGTGATTGGGAATATAAAAAGGTGGGTTGGGAAATGTGTCTATGATGCAAGCGAAATATTATTTGGAATAATTGGGGTATCCAAACAAACCCAATTCGACATTAGTTAGAAATGGTTTAAAATTGAGATTAGTTCCGTTGACATATTAGAGAAGTGAGATTTAACCAAAGGTCAATTTCTTGCTTTCCATCTGTAAAATCACAACAAATAAAGTTACATACTTTTCTTGAGAAATAATCTGCTAAAATATTGTCCTTACCTTTTATGTGTTCAAATGTTACTTGATAATCATTTCCTGTTGTAGTATTTACAAAATGCTGCCATCTTTTACTGTTTAATTTTTTCTCATTAGTTTTATTACAAAATTTTACTGTTGCTTCACAATCAATTCTAACTGTAAATGGTTTATTCATAAATAATCTAAATGTATTAGGGCATTAATTATTCCTAAAATTTTATAATCTAATCTGGTTGATTCAAAATTTTTAGATGCGCATAAAATAGCTATATCCTAATTTATGCCTAGGGGTATTTAGGTAAATTGATGCTTTCTTTTGTCTTTTGTTAATAACTAAATTGAAGTCAGGAAGGTCTCACTTCCTAGTATCAGAGACATTAAACAATTATTATGATAATAACGCAATAATTAAAAGAAACAAGGATAAGACAAATAGAGAACAAGTTAGGACAAAACACTAAAGTCGAAGAAGATATAAGTAGGTTAATAAACCAATTTAAGAATATTAACCTAGGCAATAAAGATAAAGAAAATACTCATAAATATAAGAAACCAATTAGTAACTAATATTATAATTATGGAACACTCGAGACTTAGTTTTCTCAAAATAGAGTTACCATAAACCCAATAATAGAGGGGAGGGATAGGTTGGGTGGTATAGGGGGAGGAAGTGTAAGCGAGAGGTTTCGGGTTCGAGTCCTCCTACTTATACTTAAAAAAAATAAATAAATAAACCCAATAATAAGAGCAATGAGTAGTAGAGAAAATAAAAATGAAATAGTCACAATAGAACAATTAATAGATGTAGAAACACAAATAGAATATTTTAGACATAATAAAATAGAATTAATTAAACCATCTTGGGTATATCAAAAGGGAAATATTTTGACTAAATCAACATTATGCTAATATTATAGTGAAAGATTTGTTTCTTGTACTCATGAGTCTCAAATGGTTAAATTAGATGTAATAAAAGAAGAAACAAATAGGCAAACAATAACTCAAAAATATAGGCAGTGTCACATAGGAATGATTGTTGTACAAATCTCTAGGGCCTAAGTGTCACATAGGTAACTCAAAACAAAGGTTTGCATAGGGAAACTCTAGGGCCTAAGGTATTAGTCACTTTATATGACAATCGCTTTATAGATATATAGCAAGCCCTATTAGGAACAATAGAATTAGATATGATTGATAAAGGTGGATTAATATATTTCACCCCAAATTATTTGATAGAAAGTAAATATTTCTTTAAAAATATAAAAATTGGAATTAAAAGTAGAGGCTATAATATGAAACAAGGAGAAAATAATTTATTAATATGTGTAGAAGTTTTAAGTAGGTTTAGCCAAAATAGTAAAATGAATTATAAATTAGAAGAAGATCAAATGATTAAAATACTAGGAAGCAAAGGAATAAATGGGTAGGATACTAACTAAGAGCTCCTAGTGGTAGAGAAGAAATTAGATATTAGATATCTTTAATAATTTTAACTTGTAAATAAATTTACAAAAAAAGCAAAGATAAATTATCACTAAAGTCACTAATTCTCAAATTTGGGGCGAAAAAGATTTAATATCAAGTTTGTGGACAAAACTTTAATATCCATGCATTAAGGTAACCCATTGGTTCCACCAATACTCCCACAAAATGGTGATTTTAACTCAAATTGAGCTCACACCTAGTGCTTTTTTTAAGGGATGCTCACACCGAGTGCTAAGTCAGATGTCTAAATAATGACCTAAACATTCCATCTCTTAGACATTCCTGTCAATTGGATCGAGCTAACCCGAGCTCAGTTTGTCCGACCCTAAATTTATTAGGTTGAGCCTTATGTAATGTGAGATGAGCTAACTTTGAGCAAAAGTATATTGCCCGTTTTGAATCTCACCTTAGCTTGGGCTGAACTCAATACTTGGCTGTTATATATGTATATGGTGGCTATATAGGGAGAAGTAGGGTGATCGCTATTTTTCTTTACTTATTATGATATTGCTAGTATAGATCTACAAGATTAGATCTTTCCAATGGATTGGTTAGGTTGGTAATTACTATCTTTTTAAACATATTATAATACTGTTCGTATTTGATCTATAAACCTAGATTTACATGATGAACACGGAACTTGTAATTGGCAACTGCCGGTTCAGGCAGTAAGTGTTAAGGGCCAGTAAGACCTGTAGGACTGTTGAGGTGCTTGTGGTCCGAAATCCAGGGCAGTGAAGTGTCCAAAAGATTAGATCTAGCTTTCTGGATATGTACTACCTTTATTATAATTTACTTGAAAATACAGTAGTCACTCATAGATAACTTGTTTCAGAAATTCAAATCTAACCTTTCAAGGCCTATACTATCTTTATTATAGTTAGTTTAGAAACATAATTATTCTCCATGAATTCTGAATGATTTTGTGCCAAAGGGAAGAGGATTATAAAATTGCTTATTTATCAGTTCCATATTTTTTCCTATTTCTCATGGCTTTCTTTTTTAGAACAAATTCTAGTTTTCTCAATTCCTCCCCAAAAACCAAACCAATAGATGATCTACAAGCTCGAATTGCTCGGATTAAGCAATCAATCCTGTTCCAAACAAAGAATCTAGAAAATAAACCTCATGAATTCCAAATTGACAAGCAAAAACATAGACTGAATTCTTGCAAACCACAATCAGTTTAAAAGAAAATAATTTTTTGATAAATATCGAGGAGAAACCTGAAGAGCCATACAAGAAGCCTTCTATGACTTCTTGAGAAAAACAAAACAACATATCTATTTCTTTGATTGGTACGAGTCTCAAACAACTTATATATCTACACCAGAGTCCACAAATCTACCAAAATTCTTGAATCATGAGTCTATATTAGAATCCATAGATTTACCAAATTCTACAGTTCAACTGATTACATTAGAACCTATGAATATATCAAACGGCCCGATACCCAACCAACCAATAAACAATTCTTATTACACCACTAGCCTTAAAAAATTAAAAAATAGAGAAAAATGTAGAGGAGCCCATGGTAAATGTCTTAACCAGATTCCAACCCTTTTACCAAACCTATAACTGTTAGAAATCTTTAGGCAGAGATTGCTTCTCTTAAACGAGAAGCTAAGACAATCGAGACTACAACCCAACCTACTACTAAAGATCCCTCTCAACCAAACCTGACATCTTACAGAAAAATATTTTTGTTCTAATAAGACTGGTTATCAGTAGTAATACATTGCAGATATAAAAACTTTATTTGATACAGGAGCAAATCTTAGCTATATTCAAGAAGGTTTATTCTAACAAGGTTCTTTGAGAAAATAAAAAAAAAGTTTTAGAAAAGCAAATGGTTTCCAGTTAAACATTCATTTCAAACTCACAAATGTTCAAGTCTAGTTTTCATACGTATCCATTAAAGAGATATTCCTCCTTGCAAAAGACCTAATCAATAATGTCATACTTGGTACAACATTTATCACCAAACTTATTCCATACCTAACCACCGATGAAGGTGTTATATCTCAAAATTATGGCCAGGATACACTTCTACCCTTCTTCAGAAAGACAGTCCAAAAGACCCTAAATTATCTGTCCCTCAAACAGAGTCAAATCAATTTTTTGAGAGAAGAAATTATTTACAGAAGAATAAAAAAACAACTCCAGCAGCTAGAAATTTAACAAAGAATCCAAAGTCTACAAATAAGGATTCAAGAGATGGTTTGTACAAAAGTCCCTAATGCCTTCTGGGCAAGAATATAACACACTATTTACCTTCCCTATAAACCTGACTTTAATAAAAAAAAAATATTCAACAAAGGCAAGATCCAAACAAATGAATCAAGAATTACTCCAATATTGCCAAAAGAAGATTAATGACCTCATATCTAAAGGAATCATCAGTCCAAACCAATCTCCGTGGAGCTATTCAGCATTCTATGTCAATAAGCAATCAGAACTCGAAAGGGGAGTCCCAAAACTTGTAATTAATGACAAGCCTTGAACAAAACTCTTCAATGAATCAGATATCTCATACCAAACAAGAAGGACCCACTTCAAAGGATTTATTCTGCCAAAATATTCTCCAAGTTTGACATGAAGTCAGGATTCTGGCAAATATAAATTCGTATTTCAGAAAGATACAAAACAGTATTTACAGTACCATTTGGACATTATGAGTGAAATGTGATGCCATTCAATCTCAAAAATGCACCGTCGGAATTTCATAGAATCATGAATGAGATATTTAGCCCTCATTTCTCATCATCATTGTTTACATTGATGATGTCCTGGTACTTTCAGATAATATTGAACAACACATCAAACACCCAAACACCTTCCTTTATGTTATCCAGAAAAATGGTCTAGTTGTATCCAAAAAGAAAATCAGTATTTTTCAAATAAAAATTAATGTTTTTGGGACATCATATTCACTAAGAAACTATTACCCACATAAATGAATTAATCCAATTTTTTGATAAATTTTTTGACCAAATTCTTGACAAACAACAATTTCAGAGATTTTTGAGATGTTTAAGCTTTGTCTCAAACTTCATTCCGAATCTCAGCAATCTAGCAAAATCCTTATATGATAGACAAAAAACTTTTCCATCCTCATGAATAGATACTCAAACAGATACCGTTAGCAAAATTAGAATTCAAATCAAAGCCATTTCTTATTTAGTCCTTCCAGATCCAACAACTCCAAAAGTCATAAAAATAGATGTTTCTGATTTAGATTATGGTGGTATCCTTAAACAAGTAAAAGATAATAAAGAACAAATAATTGGCTTTGACTCTAAACATTGAAACAATTCCCAACAAAACTATTCTACTAGTAAAAAATAAATTTTAGCAATAGGTTTATGTATTACAAAATTTTAGGCAGAATTACTAAATCAAAAGTTCCTATTTCTAGTTGATTATAAGTCAGACAAAGATGTTTTACAAACAGATGTTAATAATCTTGCTTCTAAATAAATCTTTGCAAGATGACAAGTAATTTTATCAATTTTTTATTTTGATATTAAATATATTAAAGGATCTTCAAACTCTATTCTTAATTATCTAACCCGTGAATTCTTGCAGGAAAAATAAGATGTCCTGAAAGAAGAAACAGCAGGAAAATAAACTCACAAATAAATCAGAGCCATCTTTTCAAACAATTAGACCATACTCTCTATGTTCATCCAACTCATCGTAAACAAAAAAGAAACCCACTCTAAACCTTCCTTCAAATTCAAACAAATTTCAAATCCTCTCCTCAGCCTAACCTGTATCCATGGTCACCCCTAAAACATGAACTAATCTAGCTGAAGAAGAAGATGAGAAACAACCTTACTATAACCATCTCAAACAATAGTCTTAATCATTAGGATATTAGTCTAAACCAATAGAATACCCTGTCTAAAATACACAAACTCATGTCAAAACATCCTTGGCTTAAAACCTCCAACATAAAGCATTCACCATCCATGAATCCAAAACTATAGCTGCACCTGAACCAAAACTCCTAAAAACTGAAACAACTGCATCAAACAAAATTTCTAACTAATATATTAAATCCAGCACACATATATATCCACGGTTCAAATAGAGTTGATTAGTGGTATGATGATCCAAACACTTTAGCCTGATCCATTCTTTCAACAACTTACAACTTTATACCCTAAACTCTCACTAAGACATTAGAATACTACAAAATTCATCTTAACATATTTGAAATCATTGATCTTCAAATCTCATGAGACAGAAATAAAAGATGAAAATGGAAAGCCAATTGAAAAATTCATCAACACCCATTCTAGTGTCCAGATTTTAAAGATAATCAGACCAACAGAATGGGTCACAAACCTAAGCAAATCCAGACATTTTACTATAACTTTTAATCCCTTCGGATACACTTATTGAGACTATAAGGCATCGTGATTCCATACATTCTCATTTTAAAATGATTTAAACCAGCATTCATATCTATTATATTTCTTGAAAATAAGCCAATATATAATTTTTCAGCCTGATTTGTAGCATGGTGGAAGGCACTTGGTCTCAATTTGAAAATCCTTCCTCCTGATGTAAAACAGAGTTATAAACTATTTGAAGAAAGATTTGAACCTCCAATTAGTTATATCCCAAACAGCCTATATTTTTTCTCCATATTTTCGATAGCATGAATCTACCAATGAAAGTATGAGTATATGTAACAGACTCAACCAGCACCACTTTTAGTTTGTCAAAGATATTCAAAATGCTAGACTGTATTCAATAGAGATTATATTTAACCTGCAAATATCCAAACTTGGTTCCAGAGGAATCCTTAAACAATCAGACTTGAAGACAGTTAAACAAGTAAATTCCTGCAACAAAAGTTCAAGTCTGCAACCAAGTTGGCATCAATCATAGACAAACAAGAATATGTTAAACAGGTCAAGGAAATACTTTAATAACTGGATCAATTTAAAGAAAAACCTAAGACTTCAAAAGCAAAAACAACAAAGTCCTCAAACTTTGAAAAAAGCTTTGATGGACTACAATAAAATGAAGATGATTACTACAAAATTTTCTTATAAATTTCATAAAAATCATAAATAAGTCATGAAGAGCTAAAGAATCACAAACAAATGCTTTTAAGAATATTCAAGGTGGCTCAACTAGACCAAGAATAAGCAAATCGAGAGCAACAATCTTCATCAACTTGACAAAATAGTCTTACTAAAATTTTCACTATAGCAGCGGAAGTTAATGTAACAGTCTAGCAAGTCACTGTATAAACACGGCAACAAAAATAACATTATACACTATAGTGTGCATTGTAGAAATACTATACACTATAGCAAATAGTAAAAATCACTATAGCAGGTACTGTAGTAATACAGAAAAATTGCTATAAGTACCCCCAATCCCAACACAAACACACACAACTCTCTTCAAGCTCTTTTTCTCTCTAGTTTTGAAGTATTCTCTCCTCCTTCTCTCTAAACAATCTTAGTGTTAGGAAAACTTCAAAATAAGTCTTGAAGATTTGTACTGGCACTCTGGCAAAACCTTGTAAGTTTTCTTTCAATTTTATATTCAATAAAATTCTGTTGAATGGTTGGCTAAGCAGCCTCACATTCATATTCATTTATTTTCTTTACATATTTTGTTTATATAAATTGATCATAGCTGGTTATACCGCTTGATCTACTAGTGGCAGTCCGACTGCAATCCACTTCCTTACTCTTCTTGCTTATTATTTTTCTGATTTAGGGGTTAAGCTCTAGTCCCATTTGATATAATATATATATATATATACATACCCACTACTAAAATATAAAGGCTTTTAAACATATAGTTTGTTATTTGTCCCTCTCCTAAATCCAGTCAAATGATTGACTTTAGATGGCTAATTGTATGATAATTGTTCTCTTTTAATCTCTAGTAAATAAGTTTATGGATGTTATGCTAAACTATATTATCTTCTGTCATGAAATTTATTCTTGTATTGATGTTATAATTTTATTTAGATATTATAGAATATCTGTGGATTGACTGGCTATTTTGTTTACCTAAATTCTGTTAATGTGAAAAATACATGAATTGTGATTTTGGACCTACCTGAATTAGGTCTAATACGTGACTATTTTTGAGAACCAAGCACAAGCTAGAAAAATGTGAACCTAACTGAGTTGAGTTTGGGATCAAAAGAGTGATATTTTATGTGAGTTAAAATTAAACATGTCAAAATCTAGCTCACATAACCCAATTGACAGGTCTAATCTTAGATCGATTTATTTGCTATGCCAATTAATTTTTGAAATTTGAATAGAGTAACCATCAAACTCTTTTTAGTTTTTAAGTGTTTCATCATAACAACATTTTGGCACATCTACCTAGGGATGGGCATGGGTCAGGTATTCATCTTGTGGGGCATTTGACTAACCTAACCAACATTTCACGGGTCAGCTATTTCATGATCCTAACCCGCCCAACATATCAACGGGTATTCGATGGTCGGGTACTGACTAAAAAAGGATCAGATTAGTGGCTACCTGCCCTGCTCCTCTAATCATTTAATTTTTTTAAAAATAATTTATACTAATTTATTTTTATATTTTACATATTTATCAAACATTCAACATAGATTTTATTAAAAAAAAAGTCTCATGCCAAGAAACAAACATACAAAGAGAATACAAGAGAAAAAAAATCCAAAACTAATAAAAATTGTTATAATCATTGCCCTTTTATATATATATATTCTACATCAAGTAAATTTTTCTTAGAAAATAAGATCATTATCTCTACAAATGACTATAAACAAATTACATGTGCTCATATTTGAAGTGTTTTGCTCAATAAAAGTGCTTAGTTTGAAAAATAATATTTTGCAGATGTATATAGAATTAAAAAAATATATATGCGGGGCAAGTCGGGTACTTACAGATTTTTAATCCTCTGATCCTAGTCCATCCCACGTATAAATGATTACTCGACCCTCTTCTGATTTGGTCAAATAATGTGGATCAAGTATCTTTTTTTTCAGAGCAAATCAGATCGGATCCTACGAGTTTTCGAATCAACGGGTATTTTTGCCCACCTCTACCTCTACCCTATCCGAGTTGATGATATGGAACAATTCTACGTTGACCCATGATTTTGGAATATCCTTAAACCCTTTCTTTTTTGGATCAAGAGTCTCTATAATTGTCAATGGTAATTGCATTGTGCTATGGAGATGGTAGCAAAATAAATATAGTCACTAAAACAATTGATGCAAAATGAAATCAATATAATCTTTGTATTACAAATGGGACAATTGGAATATTATGCCTAAATTGGTGTCAAGCTTGCATGACAATTTTGTTAACAATGATGCTATGTAAAAATAGGGTCAAATTTAACATTCTTTTGAAGTATTTTGATAATAGTTGTTCCATGATTTGGAATTAAATTTGTGATGGCCCCATGGTTGTCAATGATGATGTTAGATTTTTTTTTAAATTTTTAGATTGTAAAAGTAAGGGTCAATACTTTTTTGTCAAAATATCTTGACAATATCCATAAGGAATGAGGATAGAATAGTCAATTAGCCACTAGTATGTCCATTATTGGGCCCTTACTATCTGACATGGGGACGAGTGACATTTTCAAAAGATAAAGGTAGGCCCGTCAATCGGGCCTAATGAGCCGGGCTTTCATAAATTCAAATTCAGCTCAACTAATTTGGAACATTTTCGGGTTTCGGGTTATGAGTTTCGTGTTCATAAATGTGAAGCTCATACTCAACTTACATAATATTCGGGTTGTGAGTCTTAATCGGGTTTAGTCCAAGATCACTTATTACTCCTTAATTTTCTTAATATAATTACTATAACTATTAAATTGTAAAACTAATTTAACATTTACAAGACTATAATGTTAAAACTAAACATGAACAAATAATAGTTCTTAAAAGTATATAAACCAAAACTTTTTCAACAATATTTATATTTAATTCATTCAAAATGCATGAAAAATAGTAATAAAACATGTGATCATAAGCCAATACATCTTTAAAGTTGAAACTTTTTTTTATAATCTTGTGATTTGAATTCAAACATGCTTGATGATTTGTGTTTGTAGATCAAAAAGAAATCAACCAATATTATGCCAACACACAAATTTATTCAACCAATAATAAAAGTTAGAGATTCAGTTATGCATCACTAATATTGGCTCTCAAGAAAGCTCATGAAAGAATCTTTAGATGTATTTTTATATTTTGTAATGTATATATATTTAGTATTTAATAATAATATATTTGGATATATAATTATACATAATATCAAAATATAAATATTATATATATATATATATAATTAAAGGGCCGGACCTACATCGGGTTTGAGCCTAATAGGGCCCAAGCTCAGCTCATATTTAATTCGGACTTAATTTTTAGGCTCAAACTCAGACCAGCTCACTAAAATATCGGGCTCATCGGGTTTTTATCGGGCCGAATGAGCCGAGCTCGGGCTGGTCCAATTCCATTAACAGTCCTAGATAAAGGAAACTCAGTGATATTGTCATAAAATTTAGAGAAGTTTTTGAAATTATTTTAAATCTTAAACAGCTTGTAGTTAACTACCTCGTTGATTATTGCTGCAATTAGCAATTTTGTTCATCATTGTGACCTTGTTTTAAACTTACTTTGATAACTTAAGCTTTGTTTGGATTAGTGATTTTTTCACAAAACAACTTTTTCAAACACAAATGTTACAGTAACTCACTCCAAAAAACACTTCTAAAAACATCTAATCCATATAAATCTTAAATACAAATAAATAATTAATTAATTAAAAATTTAAAAAACCCTGAAAAGAGCTTATTGATAAGTTTATGGAAATGGAACAAAAATAATTGATTTAGAATCCAATAGCGATGACATTTTTTTGCATTAGATGGACATTATGCAAACTTAGGCACTTTCTTACTACAAATTTGTCTTGAAAATAAACTAATGGTAATTTCTATGAGTACTTTATGATTTTATATATATAATCACAACAAGTTGACATGTTCAATTTAGCTGTTTCGAGTGCAAAATAATGCACTTTGGGTATATGAGGACCAAACCCGTCATTTTAGAAGTGTAAGGATTAAAAAAGTACAAAACCTTAATTATGAGGGGCTAAAATGCATACTTTTAAAAGTGGGGGCTTGAAAACTGCAAAGTTCAAATAAAGGATAATTTTGGCAGTTGACCCTATTATATTTTTCTTTTCCACAAAAACGTTTACTAACGGTTTAAGTTTTTTTTTAATGGTGGTTTTTATCCCTTTGTTAATTAGGGCTTTTTTTTCATAATCTGTCCCTATTAACACTTTTTCCCTATCTTTTGTTACTTGTGTCCTCTCATTCCCACTACATCTATAATTACCTATGCACTATGATGGTAAGGACTTTTTCTACAAGGATACCTATAGTATTAATTAAGTTATTATGTGAATGTTATATTTGTTGTAGTATTATTTAAGTTATTATGTGAATGTTTATATTCATATTTATTGTACACTCTCAAAAGTTAGGAATAATTTCAAAAATCTCCTCTAAAATTTTTGATAGTTTCACTTTGCATTTTCAAAATTTGAAAAATCTCACTTGCCTCCCTTATTTTAAACTTTTTATATCATTTACAACTTATTCTAAAATATAATATTAAAAAATTCATTTTGAGTAAACATAATCTCATTCCAAATTTGTCCTTTTGTTGTCTTACTTTTTATTACTAAATCAGTGAGTATATTAATAACAAATGAAAAACAAAAATAAAAGATATGAATGTTTATTCTGATTGGGCAAAATATAGTATGCTTTTTAAATACCAAGAATTAATATTCAAAAGTTTATTTGAAGTTTTTGCAAGTAATAAAGATAGTCTTTTCTTTACTGTAAAGTGTTTTGAGTTAATTTAAGAAATTTTTTAAATCGTTTACAAATTTTTTTAAATTTTCTAATTTTTTCCAAATTGATGGCTTAAAAGGTACAACGTGCCAAAAGTTATATACAAACTTGTATCCATAGTTATTAAATCCAACCCAGGAGGGAATCTGGCGAACGAGGTGGGTCAACGGGTTACTGGTTCAACCAGTGGGTGAGTGGTTGAACCGGTGGGTCACTAAATATATTTAAATATTATATTTCATAATTTTTGATATAAGATATATGATATAAATTGTAATAAATAATGTCGTAGCAAATGTTCATATAATTTAATTTGCTATAAAATAATTAATTCATATAAGAATCAATAAAATATTAAGTTATTTAGTAATACACCAATCTTCAAGTATAAAATTTTATCTATGTTTAGTGTAATTATCTAACTTATTTATGAATTTTAAGTGTAAAAAATTATTAAAAATAATATTTGTCTTTAAAATGAATTATGTAATATGTCATTTTTTAAGTTCATTTTATAACTTATAGAATTTGGGGGTCATAAATATTTATTAAAAGATTCCAAATAAATTTGTTGTAGAGAAATAAAAAAAAAATAAAATTGACAAAACGTTTATATATTATAAGTAAGTTATGTAATCTATATATGGTGAAGTAGCTTGGTGGTATGCGTGTAGCTGCAAGGACCAGAGGTCCGAGGTTCGAGTTCCAGCAAATAAATGAATTTTTCATACGAAATCCGGTTCGTAGACAAAATTGGCCGGGTTTTAGGTCGAACCGCCGCTCCGTTGACTAGTCAACGATTTGATTGCGTGAACGATCTAATTTAAAATCCAATCCAGTCCAAAGTCCGGTTCACCGGTTTGACCGATTCGATTGTCGGACCAGACCGGATTTAATAACTATGCTTGTATCTATTATTTTTAAGTTGGTGCAAAAAGGTATTCTCATGATTGTAAATTATTACAAGTTATTTTTAAGAGTATTATAAATCATTCATAATTTTAAATAATTTAACGTTTCTTTGAAGCTATGATACAAAAACTATTAAATAGTTTTTTGATATTATTATCAACTTTTAAATTTTCATTAAAGAACTACATTGATCAATTTATAAAAATTAAGAGATAAATTTGGTGTGTTATGATAATTAACAAATCACAAGAAAAGCGAAATTTTGGAATGAAATTATATTCTCTCTCCCAAAATGAGTTTTTTAATATTATATTTTAAAATGGGTTTCAAATGTTATAAAAAGTTTAAAGTGAAAGAGATAAATGACATTTTTCAAAATTTGAGGGTGTTTAGTGAAATTATCGAAAATTTTGGAGAGGCTTCTGACCCCAAAAGTTACGTACTTATAAGCATTTGTCAAGTGATTCTTTTGGGTATTTATTTAAAATTTTATTGTAAAAAAATTTTTAAAGTATATAAATTTTTAAATATTTTGAAGTGTATAATTTAAAATTTAAAAATTTTTAAAAATTATTGTGATTAAAGTTATTAAAAAATTTGTAGCTGATAAATTTGGTTAAAAACTTGCTTCGCAAACAAGGCCGCTCATCGGCCAAACTCAGTACCATAAGAGGGGTTCTTTGAGTTGGAATTGGCCCACCAAAAGCTCCGTACAAGATATTTTGGATCCAGCCTAGCCTAGTAGAGTAAACATAGTCTGATTTTGAGACGAACTGTGAGAGGGCTTTTTCTTTTTCAACTCAATAAGCAGCAGTGCAGCGGCGAAGAAGAGATACAAAGGTCAGGCACTCAGGCCTCTTCCATTACTCATGGAATCAATAATATTACCAACTTTACAATAAATTTTGTTTTTGTTTTTGTTTTTGGAACCCTTCCTCCCTTCTTTAAGTTAGATGGAGTTTCCATTTATCTTGTTTTTATCGGCTATTCTGCTTTATGGTGACGCAGATGTTCTGATGTTTGCAGGAGCTCGTTGTTTTCTGAGGCTGCAATTATGGGGGTGCGGTCCCTTTTCATTTTCGTACTGTTTTTTTTTTTTCCAAAAAACTGAAAAGAGTAGAGTTTGAAGGAAAGAGAATTACATATTGCTTGATTAAAAAGATATATTCGGTCATTACATAAGTTGAGCTTCATGTTTTTTGTTTTCTCTCTCGAAATTGAACTTCACATCCCGTCCTCTCCTCTCCCTGATTTCTTGATTTTTGTCTTCTGCTGGAAAATTAACAAGGGAAAACACTTTGATGATGGACTTCTCATTCATATGTTGAAAAATGTTTGTGGGGGGTTTTTGTGGTTTTTTTTTGGGGGGGGGGGGGGGGAGGGTGACTGCTGCTTCCACTGTCAGTTGTATGATTTAGAATAGCAGTTAAGATTTATAGGTGCAGACATGGGAAGACAAGATTTATAGGTACAGACATGGAAAGACAAGAAGACTGAGTGAAGGACCGCTGCCCAAGGAATTTTTCTTATAAACAACAACAACGCTTCCATCTTCTTTGAAGACTTCTGAACCAGACCTAACTTTTTTGGATTTATATTTCTAAAGCAGCATAAAACCGGAAAAAATTGGACTTGAACACATGCCAATTTGGTTGAAGAAGAATAGTCAGATGGCTACTTGTATTTTGTCCTGTTGGACTGTAGAGCTTAGGGAATCCCTTTGCATTTTGCCCAGTTGGACTGTTGATATTTGTGTTTTGTGCAGTTGGATTGTGGAATTTAATTTACATGTTGTCTAGTTGGACTGTTGAGTATTTGCGTTTAAAATTTGTGATGCACTGGGCTTGAACTAACTGTGCAACAGGTTTTTGATGTGTAATCAAGCCATGGAAAGCCTTGAGACTAATTTGGTGGCAACACCACAAGAATATGTTTTTGGTCCAATATTATTTACACTTGAACCTTTTACCAAGTCACAAATTTTGTTGCAGAGTGTTTATGCCCTAAAAACTAACACTTTTTCATGGTGGCACTTTACAACTTTTAGTTTCTTTGTCTGTAATGATATAATTGTTACACATCTTTTGTGAGCTATTTTTTGCAACACTAATTATTGTTTCGTAGTTTATACTCTAAAAATCAACAGTTTTCCATGGTGGCACTTTACAACTTTTAATTTCTTTGTCTGTAATGATATAATTGTTAGACACTTGGGACTTTTTCATGAAGGGATCTATCCCCTGCTTTATATTACCTACAAGAGTAATGATACTACAAGACCTTTTCATGTAGCACCTGATTTTTTTCATGGTGGCACCTTACAACTTTTAGTTTCTTTGTCTGTAATGATATAATTATTACATACTATGGGCTTTTTCATGAGGGGATCAGTCCGCTGCTTTGAATTACTTACAAGAGTAGTGATACTACAAGACTATTTCTGGTGTAAGGTTTACCTGTAGACTCCATGTCCACCTTCCGGCAGGAAACCAAACTAAGAACTAAAGAAACAAAGTGCTTAAAGCACTTTCTGTCTTCTTCGGTGGAAAGGCTCACTGATAAATTTGGGAATCATAATAAAGACTTTAGAGCTGTTGCTGCGAGAATATTTCTCTTTGACAGGATTCTTGTTTTCATTTTTTCCGCCTGGGGGAGATACATGGGAGTTTGATATTTTTCTTTGCATAAATTGAGGTTTTTAAGCTCTACGGTTACATGTAGTACGAATGAATGAATAGCTATTGGCTTGTCTGACAGTGTTCGCATGTATATTTATTCAACTTTACAGTGGAGTTGCAGCTGTAGATGAATTATGCTAGATGTAATCATTGTTTTACCTTAGCAAGAATGCATATTATCTTTAATGATCTTGTCAATTTGGCCCCTTGGACCAACATGGTAAGGATCAAGCACAACATGCTTAACTGCCTCCATTTCATTGTCTGCCGATACTCACTGCTGGCAGGAGGCATCAGAGGGAGTAAGAAAAATGCCAAGAATCAAGATCTGCTAGTTGGCTCTTTTGCTGTTTTTCGTTGCTTTTGTTTTTGTAGTACTGGATTGTTGGTAAAGTTGTTGATTTTTCTGTCTCTTCAGGTAAATCAAAGTAAAAGTGATGTATATAAACAGGTTGAAGATATCATCCGAGTTGATGATAAGCATGGATTCATCTCTTTCTTTGCAAGCCAATCAGAGAAAGAGAAGTCTGGGGATTGTGACACCGCACTGCTGGAAGGAGCGACTGGAGAAAAAGAAGACCTAGTCCGAGTTGACGATAACCTTGAACCTGCCTTCTATGTTAACAGCCTTTTGGAGAAAGCGAAGTCTCGGGCAAGAAAAAATGCTGTCAACTCATCTAATGTCGTGAGGTTGATTTGTTTGCACGGAGCAAAGGATTGTGCCTCTGTGTTGCTGGAAGAGAAAACTGGACTTAAAGTGGATCTTAACATGGCACTGGAAAGTGGATTTTACCCATTGCACCATGCTGCTGAATACTTATCTTCTGGAGTTACAGAAATCTTTCTGCGGCATGGAGCTTTGACTTCTCTACCTTGCTCTGTTGATTCATCAAAGTACAATGGAATGCTCCCACTAAATGTTGCACTTGAAGCAATGTGCTCACATGAGTACCTCAGTGATTGGACTCCGCAGAAATCGATCTTCAAGCTGATTTATATACTTTGCATGCCACAGCTGGTGCTTTATTTTTTTCCCCTTCTCTCTCTGTACTCTTTTACAGAACTGGTTGTGTAATGTATTTATGTATGCCACAACTGGTGTTTTTTTTTTCCCTCCGTTACAGGCATGGTTTTGTTTTGTATTTTATATGCTTGAAAACGCAGGCTATTGTTCCTCAGTCTGATCTGTTCACCTTCTTGGCAGCTTGAAGCATTGAAAACCATAGAACTGCTTGCTTTGAACACTGAAGAATTGCCGGTAATAGCTAGCTTGAAAGCTCAAGAAGGAAGAGTTGTGGAGCTGGCTGCTCTTTTATTGGTTGCTGGGGACAAGTTGCTCACTCCAGTTACCGAAGACTGTGTAGATAGTTCCATTATTGGCCAATGCATTCATAATGAATTGCTTTTGCTAATTGATCAGGAATTTAAGTTGATGGTTACCGGTCGAAGTGAAGAGTTGAGCAAGTGCAGGCAAATTAAGAATGTGATGCTTTCTGCAGCACTGATGCTCACAGTCTTTTATTCGGCTGGTCAAACCATTAATAGTTACCGCGAGCATCTTGTTTTCTGGGTATGAACTCAATACATGCTACACTTCTCTTTTTGTCTTCTTCATCCAAAGTAAAACAAGATCTCTTTTGCTTCTTCCCTTCTGCAGTTGAAGTTAATTTCAATTTGTCTGCTTTCTTGCAGTCTGACTTACCAAATTATCTTTTGGCACGAAATACTATATGTTTGATTAAGGGATTGGGATTTGCTTTGAAGAGGGAAGATCTTGAGTTGGATGACATTAAGTGGTAAGGCAGTTTTAGACACTTGAAGCATCTTTCTAGGCTCCATTTATCCGCTGAAATATTTCTTTTAACTTAATCTTTAGGTTAAATGAATTTACCTGCACTGTGTGTTTGGAAACTACCATTGGCTACCCTGAGTTTTGTAACATTACATTCAAATCCTTGACCCTGGAGATTTTACTTGGTATTGGTTTTTCTCTAAACAATTGAAGAATCATTTGCTCTATGTAATTTTAAAGGGCTG
The DNA here is from genome assembly GCF_003713205.1 of Coffea eugenioides. Classification (NCBI taxonomy): domain Eukaryota; kingdom Viridiplantae; phylum Streptophyta; class Magnoliopsida; order Gentianales; family Rubiaceae; genus Coffea; species Coffea eugenioides. The sequence continues at coordinate 69,947,394 of NC_040036.1, forward strand.
TTCAATGTTAAAACATAAAAAACTGAGATCCTTTAGGATAAAAAGATTCCCCTACCACAAGAAGTGAATAAAACAGTAGAAAGTTGTCCATTTGGCACCTGAAATGCCTCCACTTCAACCTTCCTAATCCTTCCTTTGTATCCCAAGTAATTCTGCCATAGCACCATCACAGTCCTACCACACCGACACCAGCCATGCAATTATATCCGTCAATCTTGCAACTCCTAAAACTTCTGCATCTCCCTAGTTTTTCCATCATATATAAAATTCCGCCCCACTCATCTTTGCTCCCTTGAAATACCTGTACCCGATGCATCAAAACTGCTGAATCTCCTTCCATGTAGCACACATAGTTGCCGTTCAGTAGCACCGATCACAATGCAACGCACTGCCACCCCTTCACATTTTCATTCACTTTCCTGCGGTCCGCTCCTTATAAAGGAGTTCTGCACACAACTCTCCTGACTCCCTCGTCTCAGGCCAATTTATCAGCCACGATCTCCATCCTCTCTCTATTCTAGGAACCGTCGTATGCTTACCACAATCACCTACAACAATCACCTCTCTAAACCACTTCATAGGCCTTAAAACTTTCACATCCGTTTCCAGCGCTTTTCCTCTGCAGAGCCCTCCCAACACCCATCCTTTGTGTGCATTTGCAGCCACAAATGATAGAAGCCTGGGTTTTTCAGAAGTCTAGGCTATCTTATGATGTTCCCGTATGGAGATAATTACTACAGTCATGGTAGACTGCCTTTTGTTCCCTGAGTTGTTAGTCAAAAGATGTGAATGTAGTTTTCAAAAATGAAGACAGGTTGTGGTTTGCCCAAAGAAAGAAATATTTACTCTACTAGCCCTTGATACAGTTCTAACTATTGCTGACACTGTTTGTTACTCAAATGATTCCGGCACTGTGGCGGCACAAGTTTTATGGCAAAACTTGACCCTCAAGAATCAGGTAATTATCCATATCTTATGCCTATCATGGTAGTAGTGAATCTGAAATAGAACAACTGATATTTGGGATGAAAAGATAGGAAGCAGGAGCACGATTAGCCTAAAGGATCTCAGCTAATTTGTCCTCTTTTTGATCATGTGACAGTAAAACTTCGTACATCTCTTGACCAAATACTGCGATCCAATTCAAGTTCATCTGAATACTCTCAGGTAACATCCTCCAACTCTTTGGATGAAAAACTTATATCAGGATTGATGTCTCTTTTTCTGTTTTAATTCTCCTAGTTGTAGTTTTCAAATTGTTACTGAATTGAGGATTCCTGTTGATACACTGAAAAGCTTATTAAGTTCTAGAACAACTTTTGGACCAAAAAATTTTAGAATTACATCTAGGCAAAGATGATTTAATTTGAAAGTGAGTTGACAAAACTTAGTTCATAACACAACCTAGTCCTATAATGATACTTCAGATATCTACATAATAGCAGTTTGTTGTTGGTTCTGATCAGAAGTCAGTTGTTGATCAGATTTATATTCACTTGAGATAAATGGTAACATTATTAGTATGTGATTGGCATTTATAAACTGGTTTGTTAAATTTTTTCAAAGGAATCTGGTATAGGCATACAACTGCAGCCCTTGGCACTGAAGTTCTGATTCTGCTAGTGTGCCTTTATACCCATAAAGGTCAGTCAGACTTCCAGGTCAAATTGTCCATCTTTTTTCATCAAGGGTCCGTTTGTTTCGGGTGAAAATGTTTTACAGAAAAATATTTTCCTAATTTCCCGTGTTTGGTTGCACAAAAGTTACTGAAAACATTTTCCTATGTAAAATATTTTCACTCATCTTATGGAAAACAACTTCCCTTCCAAACTTACTGAAGTTGTTTTCTGAAATGCATGCATCCCGTCTGTAGTATGTTTCAAACTTACTGAAAACATCTTGTAGTATGTTTTTTTTTTTTTTAGTGTAAACAGGAGGACTCGAACCCAAGACCTCTTCCTTACATTCCCTCCCCCGTACCACCAAACCCAACCCAACCCATCCCTCCCCCTAGTATATTCAAAAAAAAAAAAAAAAAAAAAAAAATCTTATCCTGCTCATTCTATGCTAGTAATTAATTATGTATAATAGGGACATTCTTTTCTAGATAAACTTTCAGCAGTGAGAGTGCAAGATATATGTCACAATAAGCATTGCATGTGATTGATATTTGACACTAAATGGCTAGCAATTTGTTTATTGCTTAACGAGATATTTTTTATTCATATATACATTTCTCCAAGATTTTTTAAAGTTAAACAATGAGATAAATTTTCTTATTTTGCATGGGAAGAAGTATGTAGTTATAATGTGTAGAAAGTAAAGATAGAGATAAAAGTGAAAACATTTCAAAAGTTAAACAAACACCAGAAAAATGAAGTAAGAAAATATTTTCAATAAGCTAACCAAACACCTGAAAATGATAAAAGTGAAATGATTTTCATGGAAAATTACTTCCACGGAAAATATTTTCCCAAGGAAAACATTTTACTTCCAACCAAACAGACCCTAAAAGCTTCTCTTTTTCAGCTAATTGGAAACAAAATTCCTGGGTTTCTATCCTTTGATTGCTTTCTCCCTCCGCCACTTCGCGAATCCAGTTATGTGTTCAGGAATAGGGGAAGAGGGATTCTGTTGGTACGAGTCCTAATTGCTAACAATCTTAGTGAATCCCTTCTGTTTTCTTTGCGCTTTCTGCTGGTGAACTTTTACTTGACAACTCTGTTTCCAGAAAAAGTTTTACTAGTTTTGCCTTTCCTAGTTTCCCTTGTAAATAACTATTGTATCATCGTATATTTTGTCACAAGGCTTCCTGTTTTCAGTATCATGGGTGAGAAAGTAGCTATCAAGATCTCATTCCACTGTCAACTCGTTAGCTCATTCTGTAGCATGCATTAGTGAATGACATAATTCAGAGAAATTATGTAACTAGTTCAGGAATAATCCTGGGATCCCTGTAAAGTGTGAAAACCAACCATTTATTCACGGTGTAGGCTGAAGGGCCAGAAGCATTTTTTTTCCCCGCATACTTGATATGAATTTCAGCACGAGTTTTCTAGCATTTGGATGGTGATATAGTTTGTTCTTTTTGAATAAGTGTTCTGAACTGGGATAGGATCAAAATTGCACATGTTTTTGCTGAAAAACGTCCACTTCCCTGTGCGGAAATTGTGGACAAGTTCTTTGGAAGCACCGCATGTCAGTGTTATTTTACCTTTTGATTCAGACAGGTCTCTCGCAGTTGCATGCTGTGGTTAGTCTTGGATACGTTATCCTACCTTGGAGCGTTCATCAATAAGCTATTGTTAATGCTGTATTGCCTTTTTAAAGCCATCGCTTCTTTTATCTGATGATTATTTGCATGCCTTTCTTGTTTTTGGTGTAGAATTCTGGAAAATGGAAGCTGGTTGCAGACTCTTCATCTACTAGCCAAGACTCTTTTCCTTTGTTACAGAAGTCATTCCACACATGTCACTTTCCCAGTGCAGCATCTGGTTCTGCAATGCGGATTTTACGTGCTCTGACTATCAAGAGAGGATTTAAATGTCCTTAGTACTTTGGCTTTTCTGAAATTTGTATCGCCAGCCATTTGCTAGTGGTAGTATTCTCTCGTTCTTTCCATTTGGATTGGACTGGCGTTCCAATTGCTAACAAACTATCCCTGTTTTATGACAATTAAACGATTACATCGCAATTCAAGTTTCTGATTTTGCCAAAAAAAAAAAAAAAGGTTTCTGTTTTTGCGCATGACCGACCAGTCGCCGCCTCCTTTGCACCAAACAAAATCTGCTAATACTTTTGGCTTCGGATGAATGCGCTCGGTGACAAATTTTCCATGGTAGTCTCCAGGAGATTTAACTTGCTTTTATGCTTATGATTTTGTAAATTTTCTTGAGTAGCATTTGCTGTTCGTCAAACTTGCAAGGATGGATCCCTCAACTATCTTTAGCGTTTTGAGCCTTAAATTTTCAATTTTAGGCCTTTAGGACCTTTTTCTGTCAATTATGGTACATTGAACAAATCAATTGAAAATGAGTAACTGTGTTGTGATTTGATGACCTTAGTAGTGGTAATTTGCTATGTTCCCTGAAATTCTTATATTCCTTTATGTGGTGCCATTTCCTTATTAGTAAAACTGATAAAAATATATTGATTTGCAATTCTTCTGAGCAGTGAGCTACATAAAAACCGAGAGAATATCAAGAAAATCACAACTCATATATTATTCCCCATGGTTTTCCAACCCACGTCAGTCTAGGGGTGAGCAAACGGTACAAATTCGATAACTCGGTTAGTTGAATTCGATGAATTTGGTTATTTGATTTATAGAAATCTAAACCGCATTCAATTTCAAATTGGTTATAATCGAATTCATTTCGCAACTGATTTCGGATTCGGAAATGGTAATGAATTCGGCTAACCGAATTCATTTATAAAAAAAAACTAATTTTTTAAAAATTATTACTGATTTGATCCCCAAATTTATTCATAATTTAACACATTACATATGTTCTAATCATTTTGTGGTTTAATTTAATTGGCATTTATTTGATCACTTATACTTAGAATCCTTAGTCTATGATTTAAAGAACACATAAAATGTGATTAATTTAAACTAGAATAAACCTTATACTGTACAATGATTAGTGATAATTTATGAATTTATAATTTACAATGATTAATAATAAGTAATATTAGTTACAAACTTACAAATTACAATTATTAGTGATAAGTTATATTAGTTACAAACTTATAATTTATTTCAAATCAAAATAAAACTTATTTACTTACATATGTTATTGTGAAAGTCAATACACTAATACATTAATTTGTAACTCATATGCATTCACTTACACTGCTTAGTTGCCTTGTCTATACTTAAAACCTTAAGATTAGTGAATAGAGAATATGAATTTTTATGTTAAATATGTAATGTAAATTTAGAGCATACTAATGCTTGCAAGTTACATGTTACGCATTCAAATATTCAATAAATCAAACATGAATGATGTATCAAATTACCAATATCTAAATTCTAATTACTAATTATGTTTATTGTTTAATATTTAGTATTATACATATATGTATTAATTATTATCTAATTCTAGTCATGTTACTCATGTATAAAATAATAAGTATTATAGTTATGTTATATTGTTATGTATTACTATATATTTGTATTATTATAGTCATATAACAATTAACAAATACTAAAATAATATATTGTACATTATTATATATTATTATTATTATAAGTACATGATAATATCATATACTAACAATTATTAATAGTATTTACCTATATAATATAATAATATATTAGTAGTATATACTAATACTAAATAGCATTTATCTATATATTATATAATTTGATAAACTAATTTGGTATTCGAATGCGCTAATGCGGTACCCTATTTCATTTGACCGAATTTGAATGTGAAATCTGTTATTAGCAAATTTATAATCTCATTACCTATTTCATACTATATTAGAATTCGGTGAATTCAGTACGTACCGAATTTGTATCAAATTACCAAATACTCGATTTCAAATTACCAAATTGAATTTAAATTCGGTTATAAATTCGGTATGTACCGAATTTGCTCACCCCTACACGTACTAGCCTTAATGATTTGTTTTATGCTAAAATTGATTCATCAACTTTTAATTTTCAAATTGCCAGAATAGTGCTAAAGTGAAAAGACTAAGGTCCGTTTAAATTGTAAATTTTTAAAGCGTTTGAATTGTAAGTTATTGAAATTTTTACAACAAAATTGTTTATGAAATTAAAGAAGTAATTAAGAAATGTGCCAAAAATTAATTTCAAATTTTTTTTCCCGAAATTAACAATCGTCATGAACTTTTCGTAGCTTACTCTTCCCACCTTGGTTCCCCATAGAAACACCAGACTGCCACCACAAGTCCATAACGAGTCTAGAAGTGGACATGGTGATGCAAAATGACATCTTTACAATGATAAAACCACACTATGTTTGGATTAGTGTGGATTAGCTGTTTTTGGAGGTGTTTTTGAAAAACTTTACTGTAAGAGTTTTTAGAGTATATTTTGGAATGTTTTTAGAAAATATTTTGGGATATTTAAGAGTGGAAGAGTTTTTAAAATATATTTTGAAATATTTTTTAAAATTTAAAAAAAATTTAAACTAATTTTTAGATTACCTTTTAGAGTACTTTTTAAAAATTTTTATTGTATTTGAAAAACTAGTTTTTAAAAAACACTCGAAAAATAGGGGTAGTTAACTTTGTCTATTTTCAAATTTATCTTTTTCTTTATTATTCATTAATTTTGATCTTTATTATCACTCAATCAAAGTTACCTCCCTCCAATTCTCACGTCCTCCCTTACCAACTGTTTTTTCACTTCCCAAACCATCTTCTAATAGTCTCCATTCTTTTCCAATCAATCAACTTTTTCTCCCAAATAAAACATATTGATGTTAACTCATCTAAATTATTTAACACATATTGGTGTTAAATTTTTGCCATTAGTTACACACGCATTGAGTGTGTCTCGATAAATAGTGAAAATTATGCCTTGACCAAAGAACATGTTTACCTGATTTTGAAAATGCTTTTATTTTTCGACCAACTTTGCAATAAATCCAAGCCAAACAACTAAAATGTGAGAGTTTCCTTAGGAACAGGACCAATTCCTTAGAATAATGGTACTTTTCAAAAAAAAAAAAAATTGCTCAAATAAGGCCGTTCGGAAATGCTTTTCGAAACTAGACCTGACACGAGGGTCGAATTCCGAAGGAGGGAAAAGAACCTGGCCACACTTTGTACATGCGTTCCCAGCCGCGTCTCAGGTGATCACTAGATAAAAATAAAAAAAGAACGGCCCAACATATTGATAGAATCAATCACGGCTAGGGTCGTTGAAATTGAATAAAACAAAGCTACGGAGTATATGAACAAATGTACAAGCTAACAAAATATAAATTGACAAATGTACGAGTTAACAAATGTAACAAGTTATTTTAAGCGTGTCCATTGAGTGCTTGTTAAGATATATTTCAAGTGTCATAATTTTAGAAATATAAAATTAATTTAAAAAAGTAAATGAATACAAGAGAGAGTTGAATAAGAAAAGTATGTAAATGTAAGGAAAGGTAATAATTGTTAGTAGTAATATATACATGGTATGTTAGATGAATTTTAGGTGAATTATGGGTACCCATCAGAAAAACCTTTATTTTAATCCTATAAATTGACCAAATCTCAAGATTATTGAAATTGGATAGAGTTATTAATTTGTAATCTATTATTTTTAAACATACAATACAAATGATTTTGTACTAGGCAAGTACATTTCAGGTGTGGTTATCTTATTTTACATGTACACAAAAGTAAGAAAGCACCAATCAATAATAAAAATTGATCTGGTTGCAATGCAAGCCTTGCTAGCATATGGTATAATCTCGTCATTTCAAAAAATTATTGCATGTGTAGGTAAACACAAGCTTAAGGCGACTAATGAAAATGAATTAAGTAATTTGGCACAATTATGAAAGGAATGAATGTCAAATTTTTCACATCAATATTTGTTGTTTGGTAATCAACTATAATAATAAATATATCACTATAATAAGTTACTTTTCATAGTGCTTTATTGAAGATATAGATTCTTTTTAAAATAGAGAAAAAAGTATTATCTTGATTTTTTCCAGATTTATGGACTAGTTTAATGATAAAACTACCATAGTTTGGTAGTGATTTTGGACCATTTATTTTTAAGTTATTGTTAATTTATTTTTGATTTTGATACCACAAAAAAAAGAGCTAAAAAAATTGGATGATATTAAAAGTGATAAAAAAAAAAGTGTTACTCGTTTAATCTTTGATTAAGATAGAGGTTGGGGACAACATTGATATTCTTTGGATTTTCTGATGAAATATAAAGAAAATGAATAAGAAGGAAATGGAAAAAATTATAAAACCCATCCCTTGTACGAGCATGGCAAACAAGGGCATTTTGTTAGAATATTAAGGCTAGTATTGTTATTTTAAATGAATAAGGGAGGTATATGTAATTTTTAAAATCCTAAAAACTAAGTGAAATTGTTAGAAACCTCAAGGAAGGTTTCTGAAATTATGTCATCCAAATTTAATCGGGAAGGCTTGCTTGAATGGTAAAGGGATAATTTCAGATATCTCCCCTAAGATTTGTGACAACGTCAATTAGCATCCTTAAACTTAAAAAAAAAAAAATCACTTGCATCTCATATTTTTAATTATTTGTAACACTATAAAATCATTTTAAAATGTACTAATAAAAAAAACCTTATTTTTGATAGACTATGTTTTCATTCCAATGTTGTCCTTTTCTTGTGCACATTTTTATTTTCATAACAAATTTATTAGTTAATCCCTTAAACTGTTAAAGATATGGTTTTGTAGTTAAGAATTACAAGGTAACAGGATTGAAAGACCCTCTAATAGTTTTCATGTCATCAGTCAACACAATAGACATAAAATTTAGAAATTCACAAACACCTTTAAGCAAAAGAATAATTTCTTTTGGTCTTTGAAAACATCTCAAATGAGTTTGTAAACATAATTTTAAACATTTTTTTCTATTTTGAGAAATTCTAACACTTTGGAAATGCCTCAAGTTGACTGCAAACACTTTAGAGTATATTAATAATATTTTTTTTTTGGCTTGAAAAGACCACAAGTATACTCTTAAAAATAAATTATTTATACCTTAAAGTGCCTGCTGTTATTTTATACCGTACTCAAATTTCACATTCGCACAATTTGTCTATTGGTTTCTAGTTTTTCTTAATATACTTTTAATTTAAAAAAGTACGATAACAAAGGGTACTTTTGGAATGAAAACATCTCCTCTATCCAAAAATGAATTTTTTAATCATATATATATGTATTTGTATATGTATGTATGTATGTATGTATGCATGCATGCGTGCATGTACGTACATACACACACATACATACACATTAAAATTGGTTGATAACGTTACAAAAAGTCAAAAGTATGGGAGGCAAGTGATTTTTTCGAAATTCAGGGGTACTACGTGAAATTGTTAGAAACCTCAACAGAGATTTCTGAAATTATCTCAATTAAAAGGTAATTAAAATTCTCATACAAAAATAAAAAATGAAATAAAATAAAAAGAGGGTTATTTGGGCCTGACGCTCTTCAATTGTATCCGGATTTTCACTTTGATCTTTAAACTTCAAAATGGAACGCTTTAGGGGTTTGTCCTAATTAACTATAAAGTGTAAAATTTGTCCTAATTAACTATAAAACCTAGTCTACTTTATGGATCAAAGCATAAATGACTATATTTTTGGGACTAATCAGGACACATTTTACTTAAATGGGACAAATTTCATATTTTAGAGACTAAATTGTCTCACTTTGAAGTTTAGGAGTTAAAGCAAAAATTGGAATATAATTGAAAAGTGCCAATTGGAAGTAACCCTAAAAACAAACTAAGAGAAAATTGGGTAAATACTAAATGGGTATCGGGGTGAGCAATAGGATTAAAAGTTAATGATACTCATACTTATTATTGTTTTATAAATCACTATGGAAATCATTAATATGAATGAAAGCGTTAGATCAATGTTGTCATCTATTATTCAGTAAGTAGATATTTGGGAATGCATAGTTTACACGTTAAGCTCATTGGCGTTGATGCAGCATTGAAGGATGACAACTTCATCGAATGGATGTATGATATTATCAACTATACTAACTGATCATTTATGCTTGTTCTATACATGTGTAGTTTTTACTTTCGCAAATGAAATACTTCTGAATTTGTGAAGGTAGGATATATATTTTGATTTTGTTGTTTCCTTTATGAAGTACTTTCCATCGAGAGGCATGCCCATGTTTATGTTGTACTGATCATTTGTTTAGTTAGTAATAAGATTTGTAAGTACTTCTCTGTAATGTTTGTTTGATAGTGGAAGTTTATCTAGAAAGTATTTGTTATTAAATAACTTATCTCTGTCTTGTAAATAGCATAAAAAACTTTTGAGGGGTGGGTTGAGTGATTCGGGAGGAAGAAATGTAACTGAGAGCTCCTGAATTCAAACCGTCTCACTTACATTATTAAAAATATTTTAAAAAAATTTGAGGTTAATGAATTCTTAGACGATAAAAAGATAAATTTATTAGGCAAGGCCGTCATTTGAACTGAATTCCTTTTCAATTTCGTTAGTTTTCAAGTGGCTTTCTCTTGGTTTCAATTCCGTGTTGCTATTTTTTTCCTTTCTTTTTTCAATTCTATGTTTCAAAGAATTACAATATGCACTAATCATAACAAAGAATTTCTCTAGGCTTCAAGTTTAAATGCCTTCAATTTCAAGTTGGGGACGTTATCGAGCAATCAATTATTCGACAAATGATATAATTACATGTGTGATATACAATATATGCACATCTATACAAACTTGTCATGTATGTTTCCAAATCTTTCATTTGTGCTAGAAGTGAGATGAATGGATATAGGGACGGAGGTATATACATTTGAGGATGGGCAATTGCTTCCCTCAAATTTTTAAAAATTCCCTTTTATACTTTATAATTATTATCAATTGTATTTTAACCTAGTTATAGTTTAATAGTTTGCACCCTCTCAAACTACAAAAATTGTGTATTTCACCCACACAAACAAAATAATAGGGGGTACTTACTAAAATTTGAATTAATCAAAACCCCCATGTATAGTAAAAAAAACAAGTGAAGCAAAATCCAAAAAATAGGCAAAAAGATAATACATGTATAAAAGGTCAAATAATACCATATTAGACTAAGAGTAATATGGAAGGGATAGCCAATTCCATTGGGTACGTTTGGTTTCCCATGGAATTGAGGTTTAGAATTGGAATTGGGGCCCAATTCCAAATCTGTTGTTTGGATACTGCTTCGGTCAAAGAATTAGAATTGAATCTGAATTCTATAGGGGTCCAATTCCATGATTTGAATTCTTTACTGGACCAAAAGAATTCTAATTCCAATTCCACAACTAAATCCTGTGAAACGGGTCTACACGCGGATCTTGTGGGTAAAAAATTAAAATCGGGTCAACTAGGTAAGCAGCCCTCTCTCTCGATCACTTTTCCTCAACCGCAACTGCTTCTGCTCTGCGTCATCGCCTTCACCTCCACCCTAACATTTTGCCTCTTCCACCACCGTCTCCGGCATCGCTTTTTGCTTCTCCGGCTATCCCTCACCAATCGCAAGACTGCTCCGAGTGCTCTCTACTTACCCGTGCTTAATTTTCACGAACTGGGTTCTTCAGTCCGGAAGGTAACAACTAAAAGCTCTCCTTTGCTTCGATTTTTAGATGATTGCACACACTGAATTATATTTAGTCGAGAGTAGTTGTGAAATTATTTTCCGGATATGAACCCCATATGAAAAATGATTTTCAGGGGATTTTTTTAAAGTTATAAAATATTTTAATCGATTTGGACATAAAAATTTTGGGTGTGAAATGATAGAATTAGAATGAAATCTGGAGGAATTTGGGATCTCAAAGCCATGCTCCTAAGATTGATACGTACTAGGTTGTTGCCTAAAGAAGGAAACTTAGGACCAAGAGGATTGTTACTGATATCTAGCTCTTCAAGCTGTGATAGGCCTTTCAGATCGGGAATACTTCCATTTAACAGATTATAAGCCAAAACAAGACTTTTCAGATTCTTGAATGTGGCAATCTCTGGGGGGATGCCACCCTGAATGAAGTTGGAACTAATGTTTAGCACCTCTAGAGAATCAAGCCTATCAACCTTGGCAGGCAATGGTCCCCATATTCCCAGGGATACTAATGACAACTTTTTCAGATTGGAAAGCTTAGTTATGACTGTAAAGAATGAATCAATTGAAAATCCCTGGGACAGAGTTCTCTGAGGTATGGAAAAGTTTGCAGTAGATGGTTATACAACAAAGTTCAGTTTATCTTAAATAAAAATTAATATAATAATCACTTTAAAAAATTAAGTGGGTTATTTTGTAAAAAAGAAAAAAAAGTAGACCAAAGATATCTAAATTTGAGCAGCGGAATAATCTTTGAGCATACGAATTAGAGCTTGAATTAACACTTGAAGTGACACTTTGAGCGACTTAGCATGACTGCGCCCCAACTTTCAGGCTGCTTCTGTTCTTGACAGATTTTACCTGCGAGACACTAAGCAGATCAACTCTGCAAATGATTTAACACAGAATGTTATGGCTTCTATGCTTCTAGGAGGTAACAGAAGAAAAAGTTCTTACTTCTCTTTAAACAGGAAAAAATCTAACAGAAGAAACTTTAACGTACTATCTATATAGATTACTGTTGGATTTGATTCACATGGATTGATAATAGAATCAACAATGATTAGAGCATCTTACACCATCTACATGACATGCACAAAATATTCTAAATTGCCGCATTGGTCAAGGCATCACCATGAACCTTCCACTTCTTAAACTCAGTAGAGGCTAACATAAATGAACTCGCATTCCGATGGCCTCCACCACCGAATTCCTGCATGTGATTCTATGATGTATTAGCTCTTAACTCTAGCTATGCATTTTCATAACTGAACAGGAGAAGTGCTATGAGTTGTGAAGATATTAAGAACCTGTGAGATTTGTGTTGTATCCTCATTCTCAATGCTTCTTAAGCTTATTTTCAGCAGTCGATCATTTTCATATGTTGTACTAATGTCTATTTCTGAAGAACATGTCACATGACGATGTTGGAGTTTTCATTTAGGTTGCGATTGGCTGTTTGATATCCTACTCTGATGTAGGTTGCATTCTAAAATTCTCTTACTTGACTCCTGAGACCTCTTCTCCTACTTGGCACTGAATGAGTTTTTCTTCATTTAACATATGTATGAATTTTTCAGGTGCATATTTGCCTTTCATTTTTAGTTCTATAATGCAGTAGCTATTAAATATGTTCTTAAGAACATGACATTGTGATGTTTTTCTGGTGCATATCTGCCTCAGATATGGCATCTGAAGCAACATCTCAGTCAAAAGGGAAAGGCAAAGGGTATTTCACTTGGACTCCTGAAATGGATCGTGTAATGGGCACCTGTTTTATTGACCAAATGAACCAAGGAAACAAATTGGATGGTAAATGTGCATTGGTAATTGATTTTTTTTGGTAATCTCCAGTTGAAGTTGTTTTGTAGAAGAAGTTGAGCTGATTGCTGGAAGCCCAAGTAGAGCAAGTAGAAGTTGTTACTACTCCATCGTGTATCCATGACTTTTTAAATTCTGATGAGTTCTTTGTTTTTTATGTAATGGATCAAAACAAGATTATAGAAAGATTCTAGAGAGTATTTCAGCTATTTTCTCTGTTTTTGAGATGATAAGAATGGAACATTGGATCTTTTGTCTGATGAACTAGCATTTTAGATATTGAGATTAACATAGCTGCCTGTGTTGATGCCCTGACTTGTCCTTGAGTTACATGAACCTTTGCATTCTTTTTCAAAGTTAAGGAGATTTTGTATAAGTGCTCTTCCTGTATTCTGTTGGTTTTTATCTTCCACAAGTCTGCACACTCACTAAAGAATTGATGACAGATATTATTCTATTTAGCAAGTACTTGACTGTGTGTGAATTGGTCATCTGACAAAAGTAGGGCTTTAGCATTTTGATAGAGTAGGCTTTTGATTTTCTAAAATTTAAAGTTCTTAACTTTAAAAACGTATCAAGGTTTTAACTCGATAAATATTAACTACTTTTTAAGTTAGAATATACAATTATTTTTTATTTAATTTAATTTAATTTTTTTTAAAAAAAAGAATTTTTTATTTTTGCAAAAAAGGAACTAATTTTTTTTCTTTTAAAGCTTTATTAACAATCAGTTAAATGCAAGAAAAAATAAATTATTAAAGGTACTAATTGGTTTTTTCCTTAAAGCTTTAGTAACAATTAGCTAAATGTTAAAAAATTATTATATAGTAAAAAAAAGAAATTTTTTATGTAAGGAAATATTAGTTGGAAACAATTCTAATTCCTAATGAATTCTTCTCTCATACAAACAAAGAATTTGGAATTTCAAATAAATTCCGTATCAATTCTATGCATTTCCCAAACGAAAGAATTGAAATGACTTGGAATTCCAATTCATAGAATTCCAATTCTATAGAATTTCAATTCTAATTCAATTCTAATTCTGTAGAACCAAACGTACCCTTAATGTATTAAAGAGAGAAACGATCTAATTATGGGGAAAGAAGAATAAAGAAAAATACACTTAGGCTGTGTTTAGTTCCAAAGAATTGGAATTGAATTGGAATTACAATTCCAAAATCTATGAATTCCTTTGTTTAGTTAATGTGTAGAATTCATAAGGAATTCATTTGCAATTCCAAATCTGTTGTTTGGATGGGAGAAGAATTCATTTAGGATTAGCATCCATATATGAAATTGTTGGTTGCTTTCAAAATTATAAAAAAAAAGAGAGGATTTTTGGGAAAAAAAGATGATATTTGATTAAATTTGTACAAATTTTTTAATCATTAGAAGAAAAAATCTTTATCCTCATGGTATATAATGCCTTCTCTTGACTTTTATATTAATTTGTAATTACTAGAATATGTTACCGACAATAAAATTAATTAATATAAGGCTATGTTGGTTTGTTCATAATTATGTTAAGGATATTAATATATTCACAAATTATTTGACTTGGACATTATAAAACATTGATGCTGGACTAATAGTTTTAGGGACAAAGTGAGAAAAATATCACATGAAGTGATGTAATGCAAAATAGGCTATATATCTATGGAGATATGTGTTAGGGATTTAAAAGATGAGAGAATGTCGTTTTACGAAGGAAGATGTGCGTTTTGGTCAGAAGAAGCAAAATGAATGGAAACGGCGTCATTAGACGTAGTTTGGCGGTTAATTCCCTTATTACAAGTTAGTTAACTGAATTGTATAAAAACCCCAAAACTCTTGCAACAGAAAGGGTTAAGCAATAAAGGCATATTCATTTTCTCTCTCCTCTCTGTTACTCTATCTTCTTCTCTCTCTTCTTACTCAGCTCAATTCTTGTTTCGTTTGTCAATTCCTATATGAATCTTCTTCTTCTAATTCTTCAATTCCTTTCTTTATCCATAACACTTGACATTTGATATCAGAGCGACCGATCCTTGGTTGCTAGTGATATTGGTTATGGCAGAAAAAACTAGGTATTGATCGCTAGAAGATCAGTTTAAGAAATAGGAGAGTAAAATTCAAGAGGTGGTGGAATCCATGGCTGCATTCCAAGCTTCTTTTCAAAATGACTTGCAGCAGAAGTTCACGATGAAATGGAGCGCAATAATTCTAGGTTGGAGGCGATGGTGGGAAAGCTGGAGGAGAAGTTCAACAAGATGGAGCAAAAGTTCAACATTCTGTTAAAGGTGATGATGAAGGAAAAAGGGTTGCAGGACAATGACTTAGGAGTTTCAAAACCAATACTACCAACTCCTCGTACACATTTGAGATTGATGACTCTGAATAAGATGCCAGTATCTCAACAAGAATCTAGAGATAAGCAATTCGTACCTACTTTGCCAAAAATGGAGCTGCCAGTGGTTAAGGAAGTGTCAAAAGTATTTCTTGAATTACCAAATACCGGAAAATGAGAAGGTAGACATGGTAGAAATGTTCTTAGAGGGGAAGGCTGACAACTGGTTCCAAACGGTAAAACTGGAAAGGCTAGGAATGTCTTGGGGGGAATTCAGCGAGTTGTTATGTGGAAGATTTGCGGGGAAATGGTCTCGAGATGTGGTAGAGGACTTTAATAAGTTGCAACAGAAGGGAACTGGAGAGGAATATGAAGAAAAATTTGAAAGAACTTAAAACTCCCAAGATAATAAGGAACTCCAAGTTAGATGAATCATATTTCATTTCCAGTTTCATCAGTGGCCTAAAGGAAGAGATTAAGCCTATGGTTAAGATGTTCCAACCCCAGACCTTATCAAAAGCTTTTGAAGTTGCTAAGTTGCAAGAATGTTACTTGGAAATCCAATATAAATAGTCAAAGCATTCAAGAAAAATTGCACTAGAACCTAGGTTTGGAATGTAAAAGCATCAGGCAGGTAGCCAGAATCATTCCAATTCATATAGAATGCCTACAATTGTTCCATCGCCTAAGAAAATGGAGACTGTAACCAAGGAACTCAGAAAGATCTCAGCTGATGAAATGCGATACAGACGCAAAAGCAATTTGTGTTACAGATGTGGAGAGAAGTTTGGTGTTGGCCATCAATGCAAACCATGGAATTTAAACTGTTTAGATCTGGAGGAAGGAGAGGAAACAGACTTTGAGGGTGCAGAAGGAAAGCAGGATGAGCATATAGGCAGAGTAGGAGAAATGACTGAAATGTCACTGAATGCCTTGTCTAGACCATAAAAGAAAATCTATTCTACTTCTGGAAAAATTGGGAGGACTACCTATCAAGATTCTTGTTGACACTGGAAGCTCAGATAGTTTCATCCGCTATAAGGTTAAAGTTTTACAACTACCACATCTAGTAGTTAGTCCTTTTACGGTAACTCTGGCTAATGGAACTGACATAACCAGTGGAGCAATTTGCCCAAAAGTAAAGTTGTTACTACAGGACCATCAGTTTCTGTTTGATTTGAAGATAATGGAACTAGGAGGATGGGATATTATCTTAGGGGTGGACTGGATGAGCCAGTTCAACCCCGGAACTTTTGACTTCCATGCACTCAGTATTTCCTTCAGCAGGAGGGGTGACTTATTACTTTTCCAGGGATTCATTAATCAACCTGTAATGGAATTGGTGAGAGGCAAGGATCTCAGGTCATTTATACAAGAGAAATAGAGAGGATGTGCCGCATTACAAGCAGCATTAAAGGAAAACCAAGAAAGTGGTGTCCCTGAGCAGATAGAAAAGATTCTGCAATAGTATCCCTAGGTGTTTGCTACCCCAAAGGGTCTACCTCTAGAAAGGGAGTTAGATCATCAAATTGTCCTCGAACCAGGAGCAGAGCCCTTCAAGCTTAAACCATACAGGTACGTTCACGCCCATAAAACTGAGATTGAGAAGCGGGTTGCTAAGATGCTTGCTAGTGGGATTGCCAAACACAGCACTAGTTATTTTGCTTCTCCTGTATTGTTGGTCAAAAAAAAGGACAACACTTCGAGATTATATGTGGATTATAGGAAACTAAATGAGTTAACTGTTAAGGATAGATTCCCTAATCCAAGCATTAATGAACTATTAAATGAACTACATTGGACCAAATACATGTCTGAACTGGACCTTAGAGCTGGTTATCATCTGTTAAGAGTCAAAGCAGTTGACATACCTAAAACTGCTTTCCAAACACATTATGGTCACTTTGAATTCCTAGTAATGCCATTTGGATTGACAAATACACCAGCTACCTTTCAAGTTTTGATGAACAGAATATTTTAGCCTTATATGAGGAAGTTTGTGTTGGTATTCTTTGATGACATTCTGGTTTATAGCCCCATACTTGAATTGCATGCATAACATTTGTGGGCTGTGTTAGGAGTGTTAGTTGACAACCAATTCTACTGCAAGAAGTCTAAATGTTCTTTTGCCCATACTTCAGTTGAGTATCTAAGGCATATAATCTCTGAAGTTAAAGTGAGTATGGATACATACAATCCTAGCCTACTCCCTGTACAGTCAAGGAGTTGAGGGGATTTTTGGGATTAATTGGATATTATAGAAGCTTCATCAAGGGATATGGGGTGATCTGCAAGCCACTAACTCAATTATTAAAGAAAGAAGGGTTTGTATGGAACCATAATGCTCAGATAGCCTTTGAAGATCTCAAAAAAGCCATAACTACTGCACCAGTACTAAGCACGCCAAACTTTGAACTTCCTTTTGTAATAGAGACTGAGGCATGCGGCGTTGGCATTGGAGCTATGTTGATGTAGCATGGACATCCTATAGCCTTCCTCAGCAAGGCTTTATCAACTCAAAACATGGGACTGTCTATGTATGAAAAAGAGTTATTTGCTCTAATGATGGTTGTGACCAAGTGGAAATACTATTTGGTTGGCCATCAATTTATCATCAAAACAGACCATCAAGCTCTCAGGTATCTATTGGAGCAAAGACTCACTTACCCTCTACAGCAAAAATGGCTCACTAAATTGCTAGGCCTAGACTATGAGATTCAATACAAAAAGGGGTCTGACAATGGGGTGGCTGATATTTTGTCCAGAAGGAAAATAGAGGGAAACAGTGAACATCTGGGAGCAGTAAGTCATCTCTGTGCCATCTCATCAGTCCAGCTAGCATGGATGCAAGAGTTACTTGAGAGTTATGAAGGGGATGTAGAGGCTCAAAACATTGTATCACAATTATTGTTGGATCCAAATGCTAAGCTTGGGTATCAATTGGAAAATAGGTTGATCAAGTTCCAAGGGAAGTTGTATGTGGGATCAGCAAATGGGATCAAGCATAGTTTAATCAAGGCATTGCATAATTCAGCTGTTGGGGGCCATTCTGCTCAAAGAGGATGCTTATATAGAGTGCAAACACTATTCTACTGGCCACGAATTAAGATGGATGTTATACACTTTGTATAGTCTTGTGATACTTGTCAGAGGAATAAACATGAAAATGTCCCAGATTCTGGACTCTTACAACCAATTCCAGTTCCCCAACAGGCATGGTCATACCTGACCATGGACTTTATTGAATAGCTTCCTTTGTCTAGTGGGTGTGATACCATTTTGGTAGTGGTAGATTGTTTCACCAAGTTCAACCATTTCATGAAGTTGACTCATCCTTATTCTGCCCAGCAAGTTGATTTATCCTTATCAGGTACCCATTGATAATGTATACAGACTATATGGCCTTCTAGAATCAATTATTTCTGAAAAAGATAGGAATTTCATCAGCAAATTTTGGCAAGAATTGTTTAGAATGATGGGCATTGACCTACATTATAGTTCATCATATCACCCTCAAACTGATGGTCAAAGTGAAAAGGTGAATCAATGCTTAGAAAGTTATCTCAGATGTATGTGCAGTGAAAATCCTTCACGCTAGAGTAACTGGCTATCTGCAGCTAAATTATGGTATAATACCAACTTTCATACCAGTTTGCAGCTCATACCATTTGAAGCGTTATATGGTTATAAACCAGTTCATATTCTTTTAGGACCTTTCCATGACAATGTAATTCCTATAGCAACTAACATTGTACAAGAAAGGCTTCAGATCTTATCAAACATCAAGGAGAATCTTGCCCAAGCTCAAAATCGCATGAAGCATTTTGCTGATAAACACAGGACAGAGAGGGCCTTCCAAGTGGGGGATTGGGTATTTATGAAGCTGCAACCGTATAGACAGCATACAGTAGCTATTAGAAGGAGCATGAAATTATCTGCTAAGTATTTTGGTCCATTTAAAATCATTGAGAAAGTGGGAGCATTAGCGTATAAACTGCAATTACCAACAAGATCTAGAATCCATCTGATAGTTCATGTTTCCTTGTTCAAGAAAAAAATTGGAATGACTCAAGACATTGATCCTACTCTTCCTAAAGTGGATACATCTGATCATTGTTTACTACAACCTGAGAAGATAATCAAAAGGAGAGCTATTATGCGTGACTCACAACCAATTATTCAATATCTAGTGAAATGAACCATCTACCCGAATTCGAATTGTCATGGGAAGATAAGAGCTTCATTGACAAGTAGTTTCCAGAATTTCAAGCTTGCGAACAAGTTTGATTTTCGCAGGGAGGGAATGTCATGCACTTAAAAGATGAGAGAATGTTGTTTTACGAAAATAGCGGTGTGTTTTGTTCAGAAGAAGCAAAATGAATGGAAATGGCATCGTTAGAATTAGTTTGGCGGTTAATTCTCTTATTACAAATTAGTTAACTGAATTGTATAAAAACCACAAAATTCTTGTAACAAAAAGAGTTAAGCAAAAAGACTGAATTTTCTCTCTCCTCTCTGTTACTCTATCTTCTTCTCTCTCTGCTTGCTCAACTCAATTCTTGTTTCATTTTTCAATTGCTATCTGAATCTTCTTCTTCTAATTCTTCAATTCCTTTGTTCATCCATAACGCCTGACAATATGTACTAATTAACCATTAGCATGCGAATGTCTTTTAGACCTGTTTTAATAAAGCTTGGAGTTGACAAGATGATTGTAGCACTAGCATGAGAAAAATACAACAATTTCTATGCTTTAGAGAAATCTATTGTAATTAACCCTTAAAAAAAGAAGAAAAACTCCCAAAAGCATTAGGAAGAATGAAGCATGCGTGATGGGTCAGTTTAAGACTAAAACATCCAAAAGTCAAGAACGATATATAACCTAATGTAAAAATAAGAGTATATGAACTACTATAGATGTATATATGTTTGTTAAAATTTTTATATCTTTCAAGTGACATATTACAATTTTGAAAACTAATTTTTCAAGTGAGAACCAATCATTGATGGGAAAATAGGAAATACAAAGAGTTTGGCCCAAATGTTCTTTATTTAATTCTGATTTTATTGGAAAAAGATTTAAATTATAACAAATCAAACTTTCATGATAGGAATGTTACTCTTTTTCTTTTTACAATAAAATTCTAAATCTATTTATTTGCAATGTTTTGTCGATATTCAGTTTCCATATGCATAGTCGATTAGGATTTCCAAATTCACAGTCAATTAGGTCACATTTGCCGCGCGTCTATATATTCATCCTGCCCGCATACATATCATTTCAATTAATTAGGAAAGTATAGTTCATCAAGTAAAACTACAGCAGCATTATCTCATTATTTGCTTCTAATATATTCGTAATGATTTGATCAGAAAATATAGTTATGTGAACTAGTTGATTAGGATGAGAAGGACTTACAAGTTACCAATAGGATATCGCTTCTGCCCCAAGGAAGAAGAATTGCTGATATTGTTCTTGAGGCCCAAGTTATTGGGACTTCAACCCCCACAACATGGGATTATAGAGAATAATCTTTATTTGGATGAGGCCACCCTATGGATAATCCTTGATGAAAGACCTACTAATGGATGGCAACTGCTGGTGGATTACTTAGGTAAGGTTAATCCATTAAAAAAAGTTATTTATGTAAGGTTAATCCAGCCAAGAAAGTTATTTATGTCATCACCAAATTGTCTAACGTTGTAGAGAATGGTAAGAGGAGGGCAAGAACAGCGGGTTGTGGGACATGGCATAGGAATAGTGCATCCAAGTGTCATGGGCTGCCTATTGTCCTATAAGCAAATGCACCGTGTGGTACTAGCGGTCGTTCAAGACTTAAGCTCCGAACGATTGCTAGTTCAGCCTAACCCCTAAACACGCGGAAGTTGTGTGGAAGTGTAAACGTAAAGAGAAAAGAAGGAGAATGTTTGAGGTTTAAAAAAGAGCTTTGTATTACTAAGGCAAGCCAAGAATCCTTTACATGGCTCTAGAAAATTCTACCAACTTTCTAGGCAACTTTCTTGTCTAGAATGTTGCCTTACTCTATGTTGCAAGTGGGAACCTTTAGAAGGTTCCGCACCATTCTAATTCTAGTACATTTATGCACAAAACTCTTGAACAACCTAAAGTGTTCTAGAAGCCTCTAGGTCTTGCCATAACACTTCTAGCACCATTTGGAGAAGTCTCCATGTCTTGGCCAAGCCTCCATGGCTTGACACTTAGTTGGAGGAATGAGATGTTGATCTACTATCAGTTCTAATTTTTCTACCAGAACACTATATACAAAGCAACATGAATGACCGGCTAGGCATGGTCGTGTGCAGTCATATGCGCGGACAGGCACGATCCTACCCGAACAGTGTGCGATCGGTGTCATTATCCCCCACTTGAACAAGGCATCATTCCTTATGCCTTCAGTGTTCCCAACAATTATCGAAACTTATCCCGTATCATGTATATGTTAACGTCCTCTTCTTGCTTTGACTAGAAGAAGCGACGTTGTATTGCGTTTAGTGCATACTTGGGTCCCATTTCCTCAGCGCGATACTCTCGTATGATATCATCGTGCACGTTGCCCCAATCTGGCACGTACACGAAGTGCTCTTTGTGAAGGACCCATTTCTCATCAAGCCAATATTTGGTGGTCTTGCCTTTGGCTACCAACTTCTTCGACGTTTGGGCATGCAGATTGATTTCCTGCCCCCTTTTGTATGCCATCATAGATGCTCGTGAATGTCGTTACCAATGGAGTCATTGTGCCTCCTGCACTCGTTTCACACTCCGTTGCCTTGTTGCCTGGTTTATGCGTTGAAGTCCCAACCCCACCTTGTTCTCACGCATTCCTCGGCCCTTCGTAACTTCACCCTTGAATTATGGGCTCACCTTATTTTTGAGGGAAACGTTCATGACTCAAGGCACCTCTCCTTGCATAATCAGCATGATGTTTTCATGCGGCACCATGATCGGGCTAAGGTAGTCTATGAATTTCATTTCAATGACTACTGTATAATCATCCATTGGAGCGATGGTGAAGGTTGTCGTCCCCTCCCATTGCCCCAATTTGATAGGTATACTAGTTGTTATCCCGTCCAATGAAACCATTTGCTGTTGATGCCTTTGAACTGGCTCTTGCATGATTCTCATGTTAGACCCAACGGCCATGCGGTGTCGGTACCATGATCGGCCTTAGGGAGTCTATGAAATTCATTTCAAAGACTACCATATAATCATCCATTCGAGTGATGGTAAAAGTTGCCGCCCCCTCCCATTGCTCCAACTTGACGAGTACACTAGTTGTTATCCCATCTAATGAAACCCATTTGCCGTTGACGCCTTTGAACTGGCCCTTGCACGGTTCCCACATTAGACCCAACGATCATGCGGTATTGTCACTCATTTAGTTGACATCTACACTCGTATCGACCAAGGCCTTAACCTTGCATCGGTTGATTCTTATGTCGACGTACATTCAGCCTCGCCCTTGATTATCCGTCTTGGTTTCGACTATGCTAAACCTTATGCATGCGAGCTTATGTCGTTCCTTCTCGTGCTTGCATTCTTGAATGATAGCATGTAGCACCTTTCTATTTGGGCAATCCCTTGCAAAGTGTAACAAATCTTGGCATATGTAGCACTTAAAATCCTTGTTCTTACCCTTCTTGCCTTGATCCCATTTAGTTTGATCTATTGCGAAAGGAATCTTGACCCCTTAATGCCATTTTGCAGGGCTCGAGTACCGGCCTCCCCCACTTAAGTCTTGGTCAGATTTGTTTCCTTTGTCTCTTCCATTATCTGTCCATGGGATCTCGTATAATTGCTCAGCTACATCCGTAGCTTCAGCTACGTCCTTGTTGGCTTTGGAGTTGAAACTAGGCCTATGGTCGCAAACCATCCATAAACGTAAAGAAGACATCCTTTGGCGACATATCCGGTATCTCTAACAAAGTTCAGAGAACTCCTTCACGTACTCGTGGATATGCCCGTCTATGTTGTAAACGACAAAACTTGACCCGAGTTTCATCTTCTGCATCCACTAGCTGGAATTATTTTTTCAGTTCGCTCTTGAACTCATCCCAAGTAGTAACGATGTCAGACCCTCTCCTTATGTTATCGCGTTTTCTCCTCCACCATACTAAAGCCGAATCCTCTAAGTATAGTGTGGTTGTTCGCAACTTGGTTGCATCCCCCGTGATGCCAAGTGCGTCAAAGTAGCGTTCCAACCCGTATAGAAAGTTTTCAATGTCGCGTACCTTTCTTGCTCCACTATAAGTATTTGGTCGTGGCACCTCAACCCTTCGCGCGGACCCAACAGCTCCCGTTGTCCCTTGTGTCCTCAATTCATCTAGCTCCAGATGAAACCTTTGCAGCTCTTCTCATACGTACGAAGGCTCCCCGGCCATTATATTTCCGAACTTGGCCAACTGTGCTCTAGATGCATCAAGCTCCACCTTGAACTTGGAAATATTCTCTTACAGAGACTCCACCATGAGTCTAATTGCCTCCTCCCCTTTGAGAATTCTGACCACGGCCTCATTTAGCGTGACTTGCATGTTCCCATGCAACTCTTGCACCTCCGGTTGTGCCATGCGTTCATTGAGCTCACCCCAATGATCATGGTGATCAGCAATAGTTAACTCCACCATAGCTAGCCTCTTCTCAAATGCGACCAACGACTCTTGAGCAGCAGACTTGTCCTGACGGCCCTTGCCTCGAATAACCCTCTTTGGTTTTTGCGGGACATGTTCCTCCTCAACCTCTCGTTACATGCTAGCATCTGATGCAGTGGCCATTCACTTATCCTCCCACGGTATTAAGCATAGCTCTAATACTAACTATCACGAGCTGCCTATCATCTTATAAGCAAACACACTGTGCAGCACTAGCAGTCGTTCAAGATTTTAGCTTCAAACAGTTGCTAGTTCAACCTAACCCCTAAACGCATGAAAGTTGTGCGGAAGTGTAAACATAAAGAGAAGAGAAGGAGAACGTTGGAGGTTTGAAGGAGAGCTTTGTATTACTAAGGCTTTCAAAAGTTCCAAAAGATGGTTTACAAATGAGGGGCTTGACCCATTTTATTTATAGGCAAGCCAATAATCCTTTACATGGCTCTAGAAAATTCTACCAACTTGCTATGCAACTTGCTTGCCTAGAATGTTCCCTTACTCTCTGTTACAAGTGGGAACCTCTAGAAGGTTCCGCACCATTCTAATTATAACACTCTTATGTACAAAGCTCTTGAACAATCTAGAGTGTTTCAAAAGCCTCTAGGTCTTGCCACACATTTCTAGCACCGTTTGGAGAAGCCTCCATGCCTTGGCCAAACCTCCATGACTTGCCACTTAGTTGGGAGAATGAGACATGGGTAAGCTACGAGTCCTAGGTTTTCTGCCATGATACTATGTACAGAGTAGCACGACTGACCGGTTGGGCATGGTCATGCGTGGTCGCGTGCGCAGACAATGTGCGACCCATGTCACAAGGATGCCCTAAATACCAGAGGCCAATTGATAGGGAAAAAGAGATCCCTGACTTTCCAGTCAGCTTCGAAGACTATTGAGCAGTGGAATGGATGAATTTGAGCCTGCTGGAATTTCTTTGGAGGGGATAGTGAATAATGATCATGTGATTTGTAGGATAAAGAGGGATGATTCAACAAGCTCCAAGGGAGGAAGACTTGTTGCACCCACAGAAAATTGGTACCTTTAAGAACTAGCAATGACAATATTGATGATGGAACTTCAGTCCAGGTCCAAGATGATGATCGTGACGATCAGAATGTGGCTTTTTTTGCCTCGACTTTGAGTTATGGTAACGCTAACTTCGAGGGTTTTTCCAAGAGAAAATCACAATTTGAGGAGGAGGAGTTAGTGATCATCAGCCTGGAAAGAAGATGTGTAGAAGCAAGATTGAAGAACAAGTATCAAATATCAAATATTGGGATAGCATCAGAAGTTGATGCAGGAGCAACATCTTCAGAGATGCAAAGTATGTTTGATGGAGCAATTGTGAAGGGAAATAATGAAGGTAATAATCAGGTTGGTTATGATGCTCCTCTCTCTGATGATTCAGAAGGTATAACTGAGGGGGTATTGAAGGATGACGACTTCTTGGTATGGCTAAATGATATGATTGACTTTAATAATTGATCATGCATGGCTTGTTCTCTTCTATCTGTAGTTTTGATTTTTGCAGATTAAGTACTTTTAAAGTTGTGAATGTATGATTAATTGTTTTATTTTTTTTAACGCCTTTTAATTACTCCATGAAAGTACTACCCCTCTTTACCTTGTATTGATTATTTATTCATGCCATTTAAGTTTTTATCAGTAATTTTCATTGATATTGGAAGTTTGGTATTTAAAAGCGACTTGATCCATGCCTTGCTAATTTGGTCTAGCATTTTTGGGTAATAAATGATTTGGGGAAATATGTAACGATATCAAGCAAGATTGTTTGAATTCAATTCCTTTTCTTTTCGGAATGAATTTGACTTATAATCAAATGAAATTTCAATTTGAGGTTGTGGACGTGATTGAACACGGGATAGCACATTAAGTGATAGATCCGAGAATACAGGATTCTTTTTATGCAATTCAAATTTTTGTTTGAGGGCATAGTTATTTGGACAAACAAATACTTGTGATTTAGATTACAGAAGAATGATTAAGCAATACACAGTTGTGTGACAGTTTCTTGCGAGAGGATTTTTGAAAGACCACATAAATTATCACCAGAGACAATTAACACTGTAGGTAATTATTGAGCTGAAATTGAAAGCGGGGAATCAATTTTAGAGCACAACTTACAATGAGTAGCACAATTTATTGCAATTTTAAATATTAATAATTATTAGATTCAACGTCTAGAGAATACACTATCTTGTACAAATTGACAACTGCAAAATTTTTGGAAATGAGATTGAGAAGGAATGTGATAAAAAAATTAATTTAGAAAATATGGTTTTGCCAAAAAAAACGGAATATATTTTGATATTATACCAAGAAGCATGTAACATTATGATGCTTAGAGGGGAGAGGAGGGAGGGAGCCCGGGCGGGGGGGGGGGGGAATAACTTATCAGTAAGGGTGTAAATGAGTCTAATCAAATTGAACACTCTAGTATTTAAACTTGTATGATTATTTTAATAATTTTAAAATTTTGTTCAAAATTGACTTGTTTATCTATCGAATCAAATTTGAACGAATTCTTTTATCAAACTTGAATGTTATCAAACATAAAACGTTGTTTAAACTTGATTTAACTAGTTGGCGAACCAATGTTGAACGACCTCTTATCAAATCAAGTTCGACTCAAGTATCAAGGGACTTGATTCACTTTCAACTCTACTTATCAGCCTTAAGGTAGAAATCATGATATTTACTTTTTGAACATTTATTTACCTTTCTTGGGGTCCCACAGAATATGTGTATGAAAATTGGGGGATGAAATTAAGACAATGGTGAACATTTTGTCGAAGCAGAAGTATACACAGGGAGTGAAGGAAATCAAACAAGCCTAACTAGAGCAACAGTTATAGTTTCAATTAATATACTGTTTTAAATCTCCTAGATTGGTTGATAAAATTTGCTAATTCAAGTCATCAAACTTTTCCTGCTTCATCTCAGCCTAAGATTACTTGGGTAGAGCAGACCATGCAAAAGACTGTTGATTACTTTAATTTACTACCAAAGCTGGAATCAGGAATAGGGCTGCTATGGATGATGTGTAGCTTGTGTCAAGCAGCAGAAGTGACTATATAGGTACTTCTAGTACTTACTGGAAGAGGGACAGGAACAATTATCAGTGCAATAACTCCTCTAATTATTCAGTGATTGTGAGGTTAGGAGGGAAATTTCAGGGGCTTTATCTGGTATGTCAATTTAGTTTGTGATTCAAATTTTAAAAAAAAAAATTAAAAATTGACATTTAGAAAAAAAAAAAAGTGTAGTTATAGTCCAATTAGATGGGAATTTATTTGAACAATAATATGAAATTTTTTTCCATTAAAGTTTTAGATTAAATATATCGGTTTTATTATAAATATTATAATTGTATAACCAAATTATATTTTTTAAATAGAGCTATAGATAATTAAATACAGAGGAAAAACAAATGGGGACAATTTCACTATTCCCTATCATTTCGGTATAGTAAGGTCTTATTATACTAAAAATTTAAACTATGCACTTTGCTTCCAAGGGTACTTTAGTCACATTAAAAGATGACATCCTACCTTATCATTACAATTACTAACTCTATTAACTTGAGGTGGCAAAAATGTAATGGAGGCATAAATGAAATACTTGGAATGAGCCATTTACATGACAATCCTGCTTTCACTTTGCACTTTACAAAGTGTAATGGAGGCAAGAAACTGTGAAGAGGGATGAATCCTAGTTATCACATTTATCTCATGATTACTCAAACAAACAAAAGTAAAATTTCTAAATTCACTTTTTTTTCTCGTATCCTGACGAACCAGGCTTAAAAACAACAAAGAAAGAGAGTTGTCTCAGAGTCTTGTCTTCCTTTCGACTTATAATACCAAGATCTGGACAGGCATATACCAAAAACAGAGCCTGCACTACGTGAATACTTACTAATGCAGGACTCTCCTTACAGGAGCAGCAACACTTGCGCAATAATTTTCAGACGTAGATGATGCATCAAGTGATTGATCGAACGGATACACCATTTATTGGCCATAAATGAATGCGAAAAGAATTCGAGATAATAACAATAAATTGCAACGAAAAAAAAAACAACAAAATCTTTATCACGAACATATTGGTTTTACACAGAGAAGTGTAAGGCCCCAAGGCATTAAGGGGATAGGTGATGCATGGCTCAGGTGGCTTGCACCAGTTTAAATCCAAAATATCAACAGACAACAAAGATAAACAATGAAATCTTGGAATGATAGTACGCTACTTCTAAGGTCTAAATTCAGGTATTAGTAAAATAGAAGCTGTATAAAACCCAGCCTTCCTTGAAGGGTACAGCATTTTGCTTCACAAATCAAACATCGACCGTATGAGAAGGGAATCAGTGGCCACTAGGTAAAGCAAAAACAAAGATGGCAACAAAAGAAACTAAAGAAAGAATTGAAGTGTGAGTGAATAGAGTTCAGAGACTTGACTCATTACCCAACAAGTTTATATCTAAAAATAAAAGAAAAGCAACACCTGCCTTCATAGACATTCTTGAAATTAAGCTCATCAAACTATGAGAGAGAACAAAACCAGCAGATTAGGTAGAAAATTACGAGTCTCCTTCAGCTATGTCTAAATGATAAAACCATTAATATCATGATTCAAGACCAGAGCCCATCCATTTTCACCTGACCAACAACAAAATGGCTTCATTCCAGTACGTTCGTCCTACATCATTGTATTACCACCAAAATCATTAAACCACGAATATGATTCATGAAACCTTCTACGCTGCAACTTCACCCCCCAGGGACTAATTTCCTTGGAACTGATGCTCGATCAAGCTGCCAACACCCAGCTAAAGAGCCTCCTTTCTCTGAGGTGAGCTGAAAGGCAGGAATCTGATGAGAAAATCTGGCTAACTCGTTCTTCTCAATGTGCATTGTTTCAATACCTGACCTCTGCCTTCTAGGAGATCTAAAAAGTGATTTGCTGTAAGGCTTCAGAGGTACCAAAGGTAAAACCTTGGTGCGACCATCAGTGCAGTCTAGGATTTCCACCACATGACATTCACAATTTTCCAGCTCAGACAGTGAAGATTCAGCATCCCATTTTCCGTACAGAGCCCAAACCTCTCCCACCTTGGGGAAAATTTCAACCCTGTTCTTGACAATGGAATCTGCCTTCAATAAATGTGAAAAGGAACAAGTTTCCAAGGGTTGAACTTTTCCACTTCTCACTACAAATGTTCCACAAGCAGGCTGTGTGGCACTTTTTGGGACCGAGGAAGATTCAAGTGGTGCAACGTACAGCGTGAAAGGGGAATCTTCGATTTTCTTAATCAGACCATACATTTTAGGCAATTTATACTCTGGTGTGTAGAGTGCCCATATCTGACCCAGTTTGAACTTACCCTCAGACCTGTCCTCCTCGAAGTCATGAAAATCTTCTGAAACTTTGCCACTCGGAGACAAAGATTGGTGGATGCTATTGCTTTTGCAAGGACTTAATTCCTGCATTTGTACTTCTAATTCCTTGTCAGATTTAGAAACTGAAACATCAGCCTTCAACGGAGAAAATTCACTCTGAATTTGGCCTCCTTTACCATTCTTATGTATTGCAGTTGCTGTTTGGACAGACACATTACTAGCACTGGCATGGATTTTCTCTTTCTCTGCAATCTTCAAACCTCTAGGCGACCGGCGAACTATACATGTCTCTCCAACAAAACCACCTTTCCTGTCCGCAAGGTTTTTGGGTGTGATCTCACTCTCAGACAATTTTGACTCGTTTTTTTGGGATGCCTCCGAACATGAACAGTCGGCTTTAGCACTGAAAATTTTTTCATCAACCTCAACCCCGAGAGGGTAACATATATCATCAGGATTTGCTGGCAGACATGCAGGATCAAGTTCAAAACACCCTTCTGGAACACCTTCCTTTTCAGTACCACTCATTTTAAAAGATGGAAGACGATGGGAGAATCTGAACAGGTCACTGGACGGTATTAACAGAGATCGAGCTGGATTTCGGCTTCTTTGCTGAAACAGGCTTACAAAACCTCTTACTTTCTCTAAAAATGCAACTTTGATGTCAGCACCCTCCATGAAATCAGAAATAATCTGCACTATTTCATATTTGTATTTCTTATGATTGCCTGGGTCGGTACTCCACTTAATATCCCAGCCATTAAAGAGTGCCCAAGTCTCATCTTTTCTAGGATATATCATGAAGGGGCCTTTACCCATGTATTTATCACAAAGCACTTGATGGGAGAATGTAAGGCGACTCAGAATAACCTCTGGATTTCCAAGTCTAAACTTGCCACATCCAACAGGGAACTGCTCTGCCCAATCAATCTGCTCTGGATCATCTGGATCAGGCTCTAGCCAATTGATGTGTATTTTAAATCCAGGAGAGTGTACCTTCTTGATCTTTGCATAAAATCTTGGCATGCCATCTACATCATCATAACAAGCCCAGAATTGATTAGCTGCAAAACAGCTTTCTTCTCTACTCTTGTCAAAGTCATTGAACTCTGGATCGGGCAACTGAAAGAACTCTGGACATGAATCATCATCAGATTCAGAATCATCAATTATTTCAACCTTTTCAGCACCTCCATGTGGGGCACCAGCAGCCTGCCCTGCAGCCTGATTTTGACAACCCTTTGCATCTCCAGCAGGTAAACCTCCATGAACATGAACATTATCCTTCTGGTCTGCAGGATTAGCAAAATTAGGAGTATCATTTGCAGTACCTTGTTGCAGCCCTTCACCATTAGAAGAAGATTTACCTTTCCTAGGCTTTTTTGGAGGGCTCTCAAAGTCATCATTGTCGCTGCCACTTTCATTGTAGGAAACCTGATGCTTATGACGAGAGGACCTCCTAGGAGCATGAAAAGCATTAAATCCAGAACTCTGCTCACCGGCAGGATTAGAAGCAATTTCCTCAAAGGTCATGTCTACTACATCACTGCTACTTGATGTGTCACAACTTTCACTGGATTCCAGCTCTTGCTTCCTCCCTCTTCTCCTATTTTCATTTCTAACTTCTGCAGCTTCACCTGACTTCGTGACTTCTTCATTTGGAATTGCAGAACTTTCATTTACACCACTCGATGGATTTGCATTATCTACAGTCCTATTACCCAAACCAGCATTCATAGAACTCATAGTTTCTGTACCAGAAACAGAACCAACTGTCCTACCATTAGTATTGCCCTGGGGTCCTAATCTGGAAGTTGCTGATCCTGCAGTTCTGTCTACACCAGTTCTGTCGGTTTCATGAGCCAGAAAGTCTTTTGGTTTAGAAACTGCAGGTTGACTCCAGTTGTATTGTCGGGGAACACTTTGAGCAGTAGTGTGACTCTGATTGGATCCTGGAAACACACCTTGAGTAGCAGCATGACTTTGATTCAATCCTGGGAATGTACCTTGAGCAGCAGCCTGACTCTGATTGAATCCAGTGAATACACCTTGAGCAGCAGGCTGACTCTGATTAGATCTCAGGAACGCATCAGAAGCAGCAATATCATAAGCAAAAAATGGTTTTAAACATTTCGGGCAGCGCAAAGCTTTGTTTACAAATTCTGTAAGGTATAGGTATTTCACATCGCAACAAGGACAACACGTCCAGAATGTCACAGGTGTAGAATTAGCTTGCTTTGTTTGATGGTGATTCAGACCACTAACCTGAGCACCAAAACCATTTGGAGTATTTTTTTGTACACCAAATTGCTTCTTTGCTGCAGGATTCACATTAGCCTGGCGAGCAGGTGGCTTTGCTTGAGCAGATGTAATTGAGCTTGCGAATTTGCGGTCAAATATAGA
Source organism: Coffea eugenioides (assembly GCF_003713205.1). NCBI lineage: Eukaryota > Viridiplantae > Streptophyta > Magnoliopsida > Gentianales > Rubiaceae > Coffea > Coffea eugenioides. The sequence continues at coordinate 69,979,342 of NC_040036.1, forward strand.
CCTTTTTCCACGATCAGAAAGCACTACATGGGCTTCACCAATCAGTTTAAAAGCAGCTTCAGCACCAGGATATTTGTTTTTATCAGGATGGAGTACAAGTGCGAGCTTCCGGTACTGTTTCTTAATGGTCACTTCATCAGCCAATCTTTCAACTTGAAGGATGCTGTACCAGTCTTTGTCTGACCCCAATATCCTGGTTTCAGCTGAACAGTGGACGTTACAGACAGCCAGTAGCTGTGTAATGTTTTCAAGCTCAGGAAAAAGTTGTTGTGCCTTTAATGCAATCCTCTGGGCACCAACAAAGTCATTATTGCGCATCTTCTTCTCAGCTATCTCCTTGGCCCTTATGGCCTCATCTTTGTTACACTCCATTGTCAATAATATGCAGAAATGTCAACTTCTTGCATATAGATGTAAATAAGAACGCAAGCTTCTCTTTACACTCCACCCATTAAACAGACCACGTAAAGCAAACAAATCACTTTCTTTCCGTTTCCTTCTAGAGCACCAAAAATTAAGAAAGAACTACACGTTGCATCTGCACAATCAAGTAGATCCCAGTTAAGAACATTCTCCAACTTAACTATAAACAGAAAATATAAACCAAATAATAAAAAGAAAGTTAAAAATATTTTTCTTACAACCAAAATATGATGCAACTAAATAAAACAAATGAGAATCAACCAAAAGCAGATCAATGTTTATCTGACTACCTGAAAATGAATCAACTAAATGCCAGTTCCACACAGCAATCTAGGCATATCCATCTGAAAACCCCTGCCTTCTGTTAGATTGAGAGGAAAGAAGCAGAGGAAACACATTTGCGAGACAATTTTTATGTGCCCTTGCAGAACCAATGATCTAACAACAGATGGTACAAGTGCAACACAATTTAAAACCTGCACTAACAAGTGAAGAAAGGTAACTAACCAGTTGTTACAGCAATTCAAAATTAGCATGAAGCTTCAATTATCCATCAACTACTGATAATGGGGTTGAATCCACAAAGATTGCATTTCAGTCTAAAGAAGCATCAACCTACATGTTTTCATTCCTTTCAGTGAGCACACAAGCAACTACTCAGGAAAACAAGCACCCTGTTCCCCCAATTAAACTATTTTGTCGCCATCAGGATGAACTCAAATTGAATAGATAACTAATACATCTCTTACAATGCATTAATAAAACTGACATACCACTTGCCTGAGGGATTATGAGAATGTGTATTAAATTGAACATTTAAGAAAGCAAGAGAGCAAGGAAGAAGAAATTTTATGCAGCATAATGGCTGATATTTCATTTGTTTAGAGCATATCTTGACAACTTGGATGTGTTCAAGGAAAATAAAGAAATGTCTTCTTACAATCAGTAATCATCATAATTACTTAGGAAGGCTCACTTGACTGGTAAAAAGTAAACAAATCCTCTTCAACAACATAAAATGCAAGTTAACTTTTGAAAGTCATTCAACCCAGCCCCATGTGACAGCATTATCAAATGTATGTCGGAGGGTATCATACATCTTAGACATTTATGCAGCTAAAATATCTCCAAACTTATCTATAATTGGACTTGACCCACTAGACCATGCCATTTAGCCGTGTCAAGGCACTTACTTCAACACAATGACAGCACGGAATCCTTAGTACCATGATTAGTTTTTGCTAAGTATGCCCCAGATCAGCATGCTAATTCAATGACTTGTGAACTGCTACACAAAGCAAATTAAGAATTGGAAGATAAGAGGGGGTCCAACAAATTCTTCAAGATTCGTAAGATTACACAGTCCATCCAAGGCCATTTTTTCAGGCGGGATTTACATTTGTGTCAATTAAGAGTAATATAAGCGATACTATTGCATAAAACACTAGTTTCAAATTTACGCTCTCTTCCTAGTGCTGATTGCCAGGCTTTCCTTCTCTTTCTTCAACCTCCATACTAAAATGATAAATCTCGCTTAAGCAATAATATACCACTCTTATCAGTCCTTAACGTAGCCAGCACCTATGTTTATGAACTTGTAGCATTTACAGCCTACCTAACAGACACACAAGTTATCACAATTTTGCAAAACAAATAAAATTCAGTCAATGCCACGCATCACTTCTCATCATCTAATCCACATCACATAGCATCTCAAATGACTGTCCATCACGTAACAGATTTGAATTTGCCTCCTTCAGCAACCCAGAAAAAAAAAACAGCCATATTGAAGCAAAAGACAAACATTGGGAACCACCCACCCCCCTCCAACAATCCACCTACCAAAAAACCACAAATCTTCAAAAATTCAAAAAGGAATGTATAATACCTAATATTTGGAATAGCAACTATTTAGATCCTGGACTTTATTCGAATCAAGCATTTCACATTGCAATAAGTTTCAATTTTCTACTCTTTTCAGCATCAACAACTGCAAATATTTCGTTTCTCAGAAACCAGCCTTACCATCAAGCCACTAACTAAGATAACCAAATCTTCAAAAACAACAAGCCTAATTGACAAAGTGCAAAATAACACCTTCAAACCCCAAATAAATTCTCAAAAGTCTCGAAGCAGCAAACCTGATGGCAAAGAACCATGTCTGTAATAAATAAAGCAGAGGATAAAAAAAATTGAAAGTTGCAACAGATAAAACCCTAGATTGTAGAAAAAACTGAAACCCATTTCTCACACTGCCAAAATATGAAGACCCATATACACTTTAATCACTAAATCCCACAAAAAAAAGTAAAAACAAAATGCTCTAAGCAAACAGAAGGCATCAGAACCCACAAACACACACGATGCTTGTGCGTGTGTTTGGAAGAGAGAGAATAGGACAGAAAACTTACAATCCAAAACTAGGGTTTGGAAGATGGAAATGAGATTGGTGGGAAAGCTGTAGCCAGGTCTTACTAGTAGAAGAACATTTTGAGATTTTCAGATGGAGAAAGAGGGAAAAGTATAGCGGGAAAGGCAAAAGAGTAGAAAAATAGAAAAGGCGAAATTTTTGAGAAGAGAGCTCTGAGAAGAGGACAGCAGAAGACCCTCAATTCTCCCTGAAATTGGATTTGCCCCAAAAATATCTTTTGTTTTAGTTTGGTGTTTGGGGATGGGAGGAGGAGAGGTAAGGGAAATGTAGATGGGGAAGTATCTGGACACCTTATGGAAATATTTTATTCAGGCGGTATTTATGGTGTGAAGTATTGGATTTTATAGGACTCTCAGTAGGATCGGGCTAATTTATAAGAATGACGACTTGGCCCGATTAAGTTTTCGAGCGAGGCCTAATTGCAAATTTTATCTAAGCCCATTAAATGATTATTATCAAAGCAAGACTTTGAACGAGCTCTTATCATAAATCGATGTTGGTACAAGTGAAAGAAACTTACATTCCTTAATCATGAGATTTCGGATGCAAAATTCGTGAGAATGAAAAGAACAATGTAGAAAAAGCTACCCCCTTCAAGAAACCGACCTGACTCGAGCAAAATTATTCGCAAATTATAAAGAGTAAATCTTTCCTACACTGACGGTGTATACATTATCATCGTTAGATTCATGACATGTGTGCAAAAGTTGAATTTCAAATTCAAATTATGCATAATTGTCAATCATCCAACGCTAATAGTGTATACACTGTCAGTGTAGGAAAGATTAATCCAATTATAAAATGGATGCGGATATTTATAGTTTATAAAAACAAAATAAAAAAGAACTCTTATTAAGTCGGACATAAGTAACTTGTTACAAGGTCAAAATGCATATCATACGTCTAAAAAAATTTTTGAGAAAATTTATGTTGGTTAATCAAAGAGGACCAAAATGATCGTCTTCCTAGGTGGAATGATGGGGGATTATGCCGAATGAACTCTTATTTTGGTTAATCAGACATAGGCCTGTCAACGGGTCGGGTCTAGACCCGGATCCGGATCGGATCCGTGAAATTATTGCGGGTATGGGTAGGGATTTAATTCCGTTTCCAGGATCCGGATCCGTTTTGTCAAACAAAAAACGGGTCGGATACGTAATATAGTATTCCGACCCGTATTAGACCCGGATCCGGATATAAATGAATTAATAATTTAAAAAATATATATTTATCAATATAATTTGATTAGGGTGATGTATTTGAGTAAAGTAAATTTGATTTCTTTTCTTATTTGGTTTTTTCTTTGCATTAGTTAGAAATTAGTTTACAAATATATTTTTTTCTCATTTTTATTAGAAATTATAAATTTTGCTAAATTTGTTCGGGTAGACCCGACCCAGATCTGGGACCCGCCGGATCCGGATTCGGAATATAGAATAAAAGACCCGTCGGGTAAGCGGGTCGGATCCGGGTCCGATTTGACAGCCCTAATCAGACATGATAGCTCATGTTGGTAGTGGCGTATGTAAATTACCACTTGCAGTAACTTAACAGTTTGGATAGATCAACAAGGTCAGGAATATTAGGAGTTTAATGAATGTAATAGAAAAAAAAGCACAACAAAAACGTGTTTGATTGTAACACCATTTAAACAAAAAAGTGAAAATAAGTACGTTTAGCAACATTTGCTGTGCGGAAAAGATGCTAAATAGGACATAGCATGGTGCATTGTGTTTTGGTGTGGGATTGAAGTAGGTTGCATAGAATTGTCAATGGAGGCGGTCATGGCACAAGTTCACCCTTTTGACTTCTCCAAAATAGGACTAGATATTACTTGAATTAGGGTTGGATTGTAAGTGAGCTCAAAGTTGAAGCCCAATTAACAATAGGCTATATTTGGGCCAAATTAGGCTTAACTAGGGATATAAATAAGTCTAAACAAACTGAATACATTAGTGTTCAAGTTTGTTTCATTATTTAGATGAGTTTGAAATTTTATTTAAACTTAGCTTGTTTACTTCCTGACTGAGGTCGATTGAACTTTGAGTTGAGTTGAAGACAAGTCGAGCTTTAGTTTGAACTTTTTACATGTAAATTTCACTTATATACTAATTTAACCAAGTTTGAATCGAATTTGAAAGTTTATCAAACACAAATTGTTATTTAAGCTTAGTTTGATTGGTCGGCAGAACAAACTCTAACAGACTCTTATCAAATTAAGTTCAATTTAAATATCGAGCAGTTTGGTTTGTCTTTCAATCCTAAACTTAACTTACATAAGGTCCGACAAAGTTATCAACTTCCAACATGAATAATTTTTGTGTGGTTGTACTTGTCAATTTTAACATTAATGGAATTTTTATGAAATAGTTAAGTATTTGTTAAAAATAAATGAACTTTAGTGCATTACATCTTTTAATCATGATAACTATAATATTTATATTTTTCTTCAATTTACATAACTATGAAAAACATTTAAAACCTAAAAATATGTTTATAAAAGAATTTAAACTAAGGGTGCAAATGAGTCGAATTCAATTGAGTAGCTCATAAGCATGCTCGATCAAAACTCGAACTCAAACTCGCGTTGATCAAGTTTGAGCTCGAGTTCGAGCACCTTAAGCTGTTTGATTCTAATATATGAAATTCAAAAGTTCATCGATTTTAATCAACCCAATCGAGCTTCAACATATATATATATATATATATATATATATATATGAAATGTCTATTTTGTCCCTTATTTTAAATTATATAAATATAAATTTATATTTCTTAAGCTCAATTAGGCTCAACTAAGCCCGATTGAACTTGATTTGTACGAGATATATGAAATGTCTATTTTGTCCCTTATTTAAAATTATATAAATATAAATTTATATTTCTTAAGCTCAATTAGGCTCAACTAAGGCCGATTGAACTTGATTTGTACGAGGTAGAACTCAAGTAAGGCAAAACAAAATTGAACTCAAGTTCGAGTCCAAGTTTTTTAACTCGAATCGACTTTGAGTACTGTACTATTCAAGTTCAACTCGACTCGATTGCATTTCTAAATCAAGCTAGCTCAATCTTGGTCTGAAACCTAAGATTTATTCATTGGGTTCGGCTTGAACTTGTCAAAACCCAACTAATTGAGTGCAAACAATATGCTGGAGGTAGGGTTCAAGCCTCGCTAGTCTAGACTGGGTGTGGCTGAGTTGCATAGGTGTGATGTGATAATGTGGGATACAAAATAGTGGAAGAGTGTAAATAAGAATAAATAACAAACACTCTTGATTTATTATTTTTTTTTTATACTTGATTTGTAACAGTTGAAAACAATCTTTTGGTGTTTCAGAAACAAGTCCATTCACATAAATGTTCCTCTCTCTCTCTCTCTCTCTCTCTCTCTCTCTCTCTCTCTCACACACACACACACACTCTCTCTCTGGTAAATCACAAACAATTTTACTAAGCATTGTTATTGTTTTTTGTTTGTTAAATTTTACAAGCAAAAATTAAGAACACAAAACATAAACATTACTAAATGGCCCTACATGTTTATGGGTAAGAAACAATTTCCACGAGAAATTACTTAGCACAATGTACAAAATGCAGCACAAGTTATACAAAGCAAATGTACTTGCTATACAAAAAAATGCAAGTTTTTTAAATTCCTCTTTTATAGGCTCGTACATCACGTAATAAGCCGTGTATGTCACATTCAATATTTCAAGAGAAAAAAGTACAAAAAGAACCCACTTTAGACAAATTTTTAGTACCTGATCTATCATTTTATCTTTGTATCTATTGCATTTAGGAAGAAGTTGAGAAACTTAGGCTTTGATTATGGGGTTATTTTCTATAGGTGTTTTTAGTAAAATATTGTTATATTACTCCATAAGTCTAATAAAGATAAGCCTACTTCCATGCTTCCACGCTTACATAGATGAAGAAGTGCAAAGATAGATCTACTTCGATCGTTACATGGTAAGTCTACTTTCCTAAGTCTTATAAAGATAAACCTACTTCTATTAGTGTAAGTTACTGTAGTTAAAGCATTTACTTTTACTTAGTACTTTCCTCGTATACTCCTCCATTAATGCAACATGACTCATATTATTCCATTTAAACAATTGGCTGATGTTATTAAATCATACTTGAATTTATCGCTGTTTAATGTTCTCCCAATCCCATAAAAATAGCTCATTTTTCTTTTCTATTTGTCTCACTTTATAGACTTATTTCCTTGTCCGTTTACAAACATATCCATGTATGAGGTACATTGTTGTCAGTACTTTTACTTTTTTATTTATCTTAGTCAACTTTGTAACTTTGATTAGGTTGCGTCTACCATTGAAAAACTAAAACAATAAGTTTTGAGAATGATTGAGTAATATGAGCCATTTAATTTAGGAAAATTTGCCAAATTGGTCCCTAACATTTTCACAAAAATTTTTTTTAGTCCCTAACATTTAAAATCAGTCAGAATAGTTCCTAACATATAAATTATGAGCCAGTTTGGTCCTAATGCTCGTATTTGCTCTTTTTTTGGGCTAAAAATAGCACACCGGCATAATTTCAAGGACAAAATTGGAAGAAGTCGTTGATCCATAATTTCCACCATTCTCTTTCTTTCTGATGGTTTTCGCCATTTAGCAGCCTAATCAATGCCTTCGCACACAGAAACCGTGGCCGCCTGCTTTGGCTTGGGAAACACATCAGCAGTGTCGAAAAAGCTTCTACGGTGTGGCAGTGCTTTCCACAGTGATGGAACCATCTCTCCTCTGTTCAATGCCTTGGGCTGTTGGGACATGGCATTGGCGTTATTACTTGGGAATGTTGAATACCAGTTTATGTTGTGATCCATTGGCCTTGCAGCCTTAGAATATGGACATTTATTTCCAATTGCGCCGCATTCGCATTTTGTGAAACAGAATGCTGCTGTTGATTAGGCTGCTTTACTTGGAAGAAATTGTTATTGCTGTTACCATCAATGCACTGATACTGAAATAGATCCCGGGAAACTCTCGACTCGGATGCTGATCTCCTTAGCTCGACCTTTTTGGCAGGCTCCGGGTCCGAGTTGGAATCCAATAGTCGTTCCAGTCCCATGAGCCTCGCAATGACGCTGGGGGATTGTCGTTGTTTGTGATCGCCATCGCCGGTAGCATTGGCACTTAAGATGGCAGAGCAAGTTCGGATCTCTCTTGGATGAAGGCTTCCCTTGGAGTTTGATTACTATATGGCGAAAACCATCAGAAAGAAAGAGAATGGTGGAAAATTATGGATTAACGACTTCTTCCAATTTTGCCCTTGAAATTATGCCAGTGTGCTATTTTTAGTCGGAAAAAAAAGCAAATACGAGCATTAGGACCAAATTGGCTCATAATTTATATATTAGGAACTATTCTGACTGATTTTAAATGTTAGGGACTAAAAAAGTTTTTTGTGAAAATGTTAGGGACCAATTTGGCAAATTTTCCTTTAATTTAAATAAGTTATCCAGTATTAAAGGAGGGGCATGTGAGGAAAGTCAAAAGTAGGATTGAAAAATGAATCAAACTATTTGATATTCAAATCGAGTTTGGCTTGGTTCAAGTTACAAACTATTAAGAGTTTGTTCAAGTTTAGTTCGCCAACTAATCAAGCCAAATTTGAACAACATTTTATATTTAAGGGTAAAATACAACGAACCCCCATGTGGTTTCGCGAAAAGACACCTTACCCCCTATCGTTTAGAAATCTGCACATAAACATCTTAAACTTCATAATTAAAGTGGAAATTGACCTATAACCGGATGTGCAACCTAGAGGAGCGGGAGAATTGCATGATATCGCTAGAGGTGGTCCACACACACCTTTGCTTCCTGCACAATTAAATCCAATATTTCCGTCTTAATTTTTGTATATACAACTGCAAAATTTGTACCAGTGCTCTAGGAAATGCACATACGCACGCTATGCATATATACACAGCAACATGGATAGATAGTACCTGCGAAGGAGCTTGGATCCATTTTGGCTAGACTAGATGGTATCGGACCCTGGAGTTGATTGTTAGACACGTTAAGCACCTTGAGACCTGGCTTGAGATATGGAATGGACCCTGTAAATTGGTTGTTCTCCCGCCTCAATTCTAAAAGCCTAGGGGTGGCCAGCGTCACAGGAATATTGCCCGTAAACCTGTTATTTGCCAGATAAACTTTCTTCAAAGAAGCCATGCCCTTGAAAGCATCCGAGTGGATCAGTCCAGAGAAATGGTTTTGGACAAGAAGAGCGACTTGAGGGTGCCGAGTTTCTTCCATTCGGGCATCGGACCCTCAAAGCTGTTGTTCATCAAACTGATGGTGCGTAAGGAACGCAAGGGAACCAGCGCATCCACGTCGATCTGTCCCATAAGCCTAAGGTTTTCAAGCTGTAGACCCCAAACGACGCCGTTAGAGCAGAAGTGACTGAGTTGAATGATGAAATTAGCACGCACCATAACAGCTCATTAAGAGACAAAGAAAGATGAAAATAGGAGGTGCTCAACTAGTCAACACGATTGAATTTGTAAAACTTTTGGATTGTGTCATTTCCAGGAGTTATTTCAGGTGCACCCACCAAAAGCTGTACCAATGTCCAGCCAAGAAACAAGTCCAGTGACTAGATGACGATCCAAACATATTCGAAGTAACATATCGAGGCGACCACACTTGCCATCTGTCATCCACGGCCCCATCTGTACCGCCACCGCTGCCGGTGGAACGAAGAGAAGCTCATAGTATGATGCAACAAGCCATGGCCGCTGCCATCCATCCTCTTCCGAATCCGACCACCTCCACCGCCTTGTCCATGAGCCAATGGCTAACCATTAGTCACTTGGCCTCGCTGTTGCCGGTGGAGGCGTAGTAGGGTCCACTAGCAGCACCATTAACGTGCGCAGCAGCCGGTCCATCCACCTCCAGCTATGGGAGGGATGTTGACTACCCCGTCGCAGATATGGCTGAAGTCATGTTTAACTCCGGTAGCAGCAGCAGCACTAGCATGGACCTCATCTTCTCTTCCATGGATGACAAATGGCAAGATTCAGGAGACAAGAAAAATTAATCATTAACTCATTAAGGAGGAGTAGTGTAGAGAACGAGAGAGAGTCAGTTCTTGATTCTCTCTCCCTCTCTATTATAAATGAGGGTATTTTGGGTATTCGACCTGTTGCCGGTAACTCAGCCGGTTCGAAGGTAATTTTCACTTTAGTTATGAAGTTTAGGGTGTTTATGTGCAGGTTTCTAAACGATAGGGGGTAAGGTGTCTTTTCGCGAAATCACAAGAGGGTTTCTTGTATTTTACCCTATATTTAATAACATTCAAATTCAATAAAAACTCGTTCAAACTCAATTCAATAAATAAACAAGCCAAATTTGAATAAAATTTTAAACTCGATAAAATAATCAAACAAATTTAAACACTAGGATGTTCGGTTTGATTAGTCTCATTTACACCCCTAGTCAAAAGTAAATATAATTGCTTTAACTATATTAACTAGAACTTCTTAATCTATGTAAAAATGGAAGGAAACCTATCTTTATAGGACAGAGAGAGCACTAGATGACTCGTGTTTTATGCAATCAATATATTAACTATCCTTTTGAAAAAGAAATATGTCTATAATTTAAGACAAATACAAACGGAAAGTAAGTTTATCTTCACGAGATGGAGGGAATAATTTTTAAAGTGTATACCCAAAATGAAGTGAAATTGCAACATATTTAAAGGGTTTGTTTGTATATGAGATTATTTGGAATAATTACTATAGCACTTTTTGCGATGTAATATTGTTACACTATATAAGCATGAGTTGTGGTCAAAGGGGGGTTTAAATTTCAACCGTATGGATAGGGGTTTTTTGGAAATATGAAATATTGTGTAATTCTTTTAAAGCTTTTGGTACAACTGAGGGTAGCATGTGTTTAGGTATATTTATCAAAATGCCCTCATTTTGGTACATTTAAAATTTTAATTTATGGAGACATCTAGGTATTTCTGGAACATGAAATTATTTTGCAATCATTTTTTCAATGAGTACAACTCATATAAGCTTATGTGGTGGTGTAATTACTGAAATAGTGTTATGGATACATTTAATTGAAGTGTGAATTTTGTTGTGCAATTAACATAGACATATTAACACATTGTACCATTAACACGTTGCTATAACTAGCCGTTGGAGGGTATTCCTTTGTTTGAAACAACTTATGCCTCCTCTTAGGCGATTTTCAACTGACATCTGTAGGGGCCTTTTGGGAATGGTAAAATTGTAAAAACATTAATAAAGCAAAGTGTACAAGTGTGTGCTACAATTAGAATGTACTATTATTAGTTTTGTCATATTTGATGACTATTTCTTTTCAAAATGTACTATTATTTATCGAATGAAAATTCCTCTTTAACCACAGGCACCAAACACCCGCGTGATGCGCGGGCACTCCCCTTCTAGTATATAAGATAAGAAAAATGATTGAAATGATAAAAAGGTGTGTTGAAAATTATATTTGCAATGCAAGCAAATAAATTTTTTTTTTTGCAAATAATTCTCAATAAAAATGGCTCTGTTAGATTGCTTGTTTTGGTAGGGATATGTCTTTTTATGCATAAAGCATGAGTAGGGGTTGGGTTTTAAAATTATGTGTCATTTTTTTATTTTTTAATTTTATCCCTATAAAAAGTAAAGATTTACTAAGGATAACTATTTGATTTAGTAACTTTTAATAACTTCCACACTCAATAACTTTTATTTGTTTTTCATTTGTTTGTCAAAAAAAGTCATAACTTCTTTTTTTTCTTTTTACAAAAAAAATAACTATTATTGATTTTATTACGAATAACTTACTTTTTTATTAATTTGGGTGTGCTTTTCCCACTAGTTTTTTCATTATACATCTACAGTCCCATTTTAAAGGCTCTAAGAAAACACTCCAAAAAATAGGCAAAGCTTCACTTCCCCTTCCCTCACATGTCCTTCTTCAATCCCTTTCCCTTTCCCCTTCTGCTACCAACCACCATCACCATTTCCTTCCTTCAACAAACCTCCTTCCCTTTCCCACACCTCCCTCTCTTCTCACTAGAGATGGCAGTGGGTGCATGCGGGGGCTAATGGAGCGTGTGGCGAGGCAAGGGAGGATTTTCACCCCCTGTTAAAAAATAGGGCCGAGGTTCTACCCGTTAGAAAATTAAATATATACATATATATATATATATATACGATACTTAATTTAATTAGTTATAAGTATTATTAATTAGTTATAACTTGATGACTAATGGCATATTTTAGTAGAATGATTCTTAAAATTCAAAAGTGAAAATTTGATTGTTTTAGTTGTATTTATTTCAGTATGTTAGATTGTATTCAAATAACTTTTATTTTATTATTTTTATGGAATTTAATTGTGAAATTACAATGAATAATGCTATGGTTTTGTGTTAATATTTTTAGTACTTAATTTTTGATTAAAATTTGATTACAATACAATTATAGGAAAAATTTTTATTTGTCTTCGCCGGAAAGGGGGCGGGGCAGGGGGAGCAGGGGACGGGGGGGTGGGGTTACTTGTGGACAGTGGGGCTGGGGCGGGGAACCCCCTCCCCGTTGTCATTCCTATTTCTCACCCCCCACTTCCCACTCGCTCATCCTTTCCTTCTCACCCCCGCAACCCTTCCTCTCCCTCCTTTCCTACCACCACCCTAGGAGTCCTTTCCCTTTTCCCAACTCATACCAGCCTCACCCACTCTTGCGGCCCTCCAAGTTCCCCTTAAACAACTGGATCTGGTCTTGCTGAAGTGAATGAATATAACAAACTGGGATACTACTTAAGATTGAAATGAGCTGATAAATTATTTGAACAACTTTGAGGAATTAAGAAAATAGGTAGGGTTTTAGACTATATCATCTCATATACTTGTCTAAAGTACAAAGAATTAATATGTTTCTTCAATGCAGCAGGCATAAGGAATTAGTATATTTATTGAAGTGAGAATTAATGAGTTAAGTGCACGTATCAAGTCAATCTAGAGGATCTAGTGGAGCATAGTTGGAAATTTATACATACTAGTATTCAACATTTACATGTTAAAAAGTGGAATCCACATTGATTTAATAGTTCACTGATTAATCGTTAATTTTTCGATTGTTGCGAGACTGAAGTTAGTTTCGCAAAGTAAGAAATTATTGATTTCTAGAACTTTATATAATTTGTGGTAAAATGGAAGAAAATTTTAGCACAACTTAAGAAATATCACTATGATTTTAGATGAAACATTTAAATATGAGTAAAATAGAATGAGAATGATAGAGTAGCAACTTGAATGTCATGAGTCTCATGACCAGATTGTGGGAACAACTGTTTTTCGCAGTTGATGAAGAAGACGGTTAATATACTCTATTTTCTTTTTTAAAAAAAATCAATTGCGATGGTTTGCAATACTAAATGGGGATGCCAACATTTTTTTCTTTTTTTCCATTTTGTGCTGGTGTTGGTTATTTGCTTCTTCAAGTTGTCAAGTATCCAATTATATTGTTGGCAAAATAAACCAAGTTTAGAAGTATTTATTTATTTATTTACTAATTTTATTGGAGTAAGATTTTTAGTAGTTCAGTTATTTAGAAGTACGTGTTGATGTAAATGATTTCTCATTCAACAAGACTGGTAGGTTATAAATAAAGGATTAGGGGTGATATTTTCTTAAAAGAGTCTAGTAAGTGTATAAGGTTATGTTGTGTGACTTTCTTCCATTATTTTGAAATATTAATAATATTATAAGTTATTTATTTCTTCCCTTCCACATAAATATTTTGAATGATTTTTTTTTATTCCTTCAATTCTATAAACCTGCACGTATCAATTATTATTAGACTAAATTTGGGTTCTACAATTGGTATCAAAGCTAGACTACAAGGAGGTTAGCCCTGCATTTCCACTATCATAGAGTTAGGCCATAAAGTTGTCAGGGAGTATATAGTTGATCAAGTTAAACCACAAAGTTCGTCCTAAATTTTGCAATAGGTGAAGAATTTGACTATAAGATTGGTATGAAAATTATCAGATTGTTACGAGTGTTATGACAAAGATTAGAGAAGAATCTTATCAAATTTGTTGATTGTAGCGGATTGTCCAATTGAAAGATTTGATTAATTAATCAGAGAGACTAGGAAAACTTGATAGAAGGGAGAGGCAAATTTATTCAGGCATACGAATTGTTAAATAATGATAGAATTTTATAGAAATTTGATTGATAGTGAAAAATGTGCTATATTAACTTCTATAAGTACAAATAGTTATGTATATTTTAATTAAGTTTTAAAAGTGGAAAAATATCTAGAACAATATAATTTGAATGATTTTCTTTGTTGAATTTTTGCAAGTGAGTTCCCAAAACATGTTTTCAGGATGAATGCACGATTATTCTTTTAAGTGATGCGTAAAATAATGGCAGAAAGTATGTACAAAACTTTTTTTCATTGTACTAAAATCCCTTGGAGATTTTGGATTTATTAAGTTTTGTAGACTATTGAGAAGAAATATACTTTCAAATTGAAATTTGATTGTTAGTATTAGGTTGTAGATTTTGAGAATAATAGATTTGTTGATGATATGAGTAATTTTAAAATTTTGAATTTGTTGAGATTTTTGATTTGCATACTTTGTTTAGAGAAATTGGGAGCACTGAATTTGTTGAAGAAAAAGAATTTATTGATTTAGTAAAAGAAGAAGAAATTTTTATTTGGTAAGTAAAGAAAAAGAAATTATTGTTGGAAAATTTGTTGGCTCGGACTTTCTTCAAGGTGAAGGGAAGATGTTTGATTTAATAGATATGGATTTTATTGAAGTTGAAAAATATTTTGCTATTAAAGAATTGATTGATAGTATGAATTTTTTAACTGATTATGATAGTAAGATTTCTGAATTATTTGGTATTAGTGATCATTTTAGCAAGAAAGAAATTTATGATTTTGTATTCTTAGGCATTTATATTTGGTGATAAATATGGTGACTCTGGTGATAAATGGGTTTGCATGAATGACTGTTTTGATTGAGAAGAAATTGCTGAGAAATTATTTGTAAAACATAAAGTCGTCCATTACCATGAGTAAACATGAAAATTAATTTTAAGGTATTGCACACCGTCTCTACGGCTACAGAATTTTCAATAATGTTGGCTGTTCAAGATGGGGTTGGACCTGTCTTAATGAAGAGTTTAGTTTAAAACATGCACTGTTGGCAAAATAAATTAAACTTAGAAGTATTTATTTATTTATTTACTAGTTTTATCAGAGTTAGGTTTTCAATGGTTGTGTTATTTAGAAGTATATGTTGATGTAAGTAGTTTCTTATCTAACAAATCTAGATGGTTATAAAGAAAGGATTAGTTGTGATTTTTTTTAAGAGTATCTAAGAGCATCTATAAGGTTATATTATGATATGGCTTTCTTCCATTGTTTTGAAATATCAATAATATTGTGAGTTATTTATTTCTTCTCTCCCTCATACATAATTTGAGTGATTATTTTATTCCTTCAATTATGTAACCCTACACGCTTCAATTATTATTGGAATCCTATATTTGGATTCAACATATATATTTAGGTAGGAACTTAATAATTTCAGTTACATTTCAATTTTATTACCTTGCATACATTATTTTTTATTATCTCGCATATATGGCATTAAAAAAAATCTAACGTTAAGTAATATTGGAATAAAATTTTCAAAATATCTTCAATCCAAACAAAGCAGCAGAAACAAAGCATAGTGTAAGAACATAACAAAGTTAGTGCAAATTAAGTATAGTGTAAGAACATAACATAGAATCGTTTTGTTTTTTTCTTGGCCAACATAGAATCTTACATGAATGTAGACGAATCTATGTGATGCACATTACTCCTACTATACAAAACTGAAGAGAATAATTCATGAATTGTGTGAAAGTCCGAAAATTTTCATGTCCTATTTAAAACTTAGCTCATGTTACATTTTCCTTTCTGTTATTGGTTGACTTATATTGTCCCTTAAAACATTCATCACATCTAATATTCACTTAATCTACTATATATATATATATACACACACACATACTAACAATTATTATCTTTCCTTGCATTTATATACTTTCACTATTTAATATTGCCTACCTTTTCTTGTATTTATTTACTTTTTTAATTAATCTTATATTTTCAAAAATATAATACCTTAAATATATTTTAATGAATGCCCTATGGGAACCTGTTAGACAGACCAATTGTAATTTAAGAAAAAAAAAACTTAGTATATTCTAGCATGGGAGAGGCTCTTGTGCAACAGAAGAGCAAACAGTGGCATCTATGCTACCATTGTTGGATCCTTAATCCAACGTTGGACTTATATGTAAATAATTATGGGTTGTAGACTGTTAAATAAGGTTAAATTCAATTAAAGTGATCAAATATGGTTTGAACTTGATGTATCTAATAGGATGTAGGCCTTTAATGTGTAGAGACTTAAGGGCTCCTATTTCTATGATAAGCTGAAATAGAGTTCCAAAAGGTAACAGGAATGTTACCTATAAATAGGGTTATGGTCCCCAAGTCACACGAATCATTGTTCTTTTGTCGTATTTTCTAGTACCATAAAATATAGCTCTTTCCTGATATCCCATCGTTAGGAAAGATACCAGAGAGAAACAAAAGGCCTCTCTCAAGGATCGGCGAATACGTGTTGACCTGGAAGGTCACCCCAAATTCTCTAAAGATTCAAGTAACAAGTTTGTCAATATGGATCAAGGTACGTTTCCTCTATTTTATTGTTAATTTATTTCTTAATAATCGCCATATAGATTTTGGGTTTAATAGGTGATGGTTTTCACCAAAGGTTAATATAAATTACCGCTCTAACAAGTGGTATCAGAACCCATATGGTTGATTATTAGGAAATAATTTGGATCTAATAATTCATAGTAATTTGCACGGCTGAAAGTTTATGTTTCATGGTTTTTTTGTCAAGTTCCATGATTGTTTCATAATTCGGGTTTGCTTTTTTTACTTTTGCAATCTTGGTTGCTGATGGCATGAATGGATGTGATAAACAATTGCCGTTATAATTGAGCGATTGCATGTCGTATGAATTCATCCATAATGTCATCTTTATGCTGTGGTCCAAATTGCATCATGTGATTCATAAATTCGGTCAACTTTTCAATTTGTGGGTTTCACCACTATGATGGACAAGTCTTCATAAGGTTTTCATGGTCATTCCATGCTTCTGGTTTTGATTCACGGATATGTTAGTCAAATACTATTCTGGTTATGATTGTTTGCATATGTTCATGGCAGTGATTAATTCGTGAATTATACTATCCATTGTTTTGGCCGATCTATTGGTTCTGTATGCGATATTTGTTGGCCGATTGTTTACTTCTGCATCTCAAGCATTTGGCTTTGTTTGAAACTATAACTAATTGGCACGTGTTTCAAGAATCAAGTTTACTTGGCCTAGTTAATTATTTATTTTGTTTATATCACTTGAATCCATTTATGGGTATGCCTTTGATTATAAAATTAGGACAATTAACTTGAATTTTTTTTGACTTGTTTTCTTGTTTAAGAGCCAATATGTATATATTTATGTTAAAGAAATTAGGGTTTATTTAATTTAAGTGAACCCTAATAAAATTCATATGTGTGGCCCATTAAATATGTAGTTTTATAAAGTACTTATGGATTTCAAGAAAAAAAAATTTTTTTTGGCTTGAATGATAATTTTGGGTCAAATTATGGATATGGACCTTTGGTCCAATAAGTCTTGATCCAATTGACTAGTTTGACCACGTTTTGACCAGAGTTGACCAAAGTTGATTTTGATCAAAATTTTTATTTAATTTGGATAATTTTAAATTTGAATATTGGTATGATTATATATTTTTTGGAATAAATTAATTGAACTAATATGCCACTAAAGTTACATTTATTATGGAAATTAATTTATTTTAGAATATAACTAGTTGGGTATTTGTAATTTTATGAATATTGATATGCCCAAAGGAAGGTAAATATTTAATAAAATTATATGTGCACTTGTGGTAATAAATACGTGATAATTATTTGAATTTTTTACATGTAATTTATAAATTGGCCCAAGGAAAAATTTATTTTTGACATGTTATTATTATCAGTATTTATTACTGCACCAAAATATCACTTAGAAGTTAATATTTTTGTCCAAAGACAAAATATTAATGGAATATCGATATCTTGAGATGCGGTTACCTTTATTTAAATTTATTATTGTTTTGATTTATGTGAGATTGTTTTAATTATTTAATATTTTCTGTTCAGTTGCAAATGATCTTATGAATATTACTACCAATATCAATAATATTTCTATGTTGAATAACACAAATTTCAAGTTTTGAAAAAAAAATCTCTTGATAGTACTTGGAGTAATGGATCTCAACCTTGCGTTAAGGGATGATTCTCCCCCACCTTTTACAGATCAGAGTACCTCTGATGAAAAGAGAAATAATGAGAGGTGGGAGAGATCAAATCGCTTGTGTCTGATGATCATTAAAAAGGCCGTTCCAGAAGCATTTAGAGGAACAATGTCAGAAAAAAAGTAACCGCTAAAGAGTTCCTTCAAGACATTAAAAAAATGTTTGTCAAGAATGAAAAGACTGAAATTAGTACGCTCTTGATACGCCTAATTTCAATGAAATATAGTGGTAAAGGCAATATCAGAGAGTACATTATGGAAATGTTTCATCTAACTTCAAAATTAAATGCACTTAAATTGACACTCTCTGAAGAGTTACTAGTGCATTTGATTTTAATATCTTTTCCTACACAATTTAGTCAGTTTAAGGTGAGTTACAACTGTTAAAAGAAAACTTGATTTCTAAATGAGCTCATCTCACACTGTGTAGAGGAAGAGAAAAGGTTGAAGCAAGATTCGACAGAAAGTGCATATCTGGTGTCAACCACTAATAATAAAAGTATGGGATTTAAAAGAAAGAAGGAAAAAGGAGCTGCAGGTACAGCGCCACAAAAAAAATAACAAAAGAAATCAGATGATTAGGGAAAGAATAGTTACTTCTTCCGTAGAGTTGAAGAGCATAAAAAGAAGTATTGTACCAACTATCACGCTTGGCGTGCTAAAAAAAGTATGCTTCTTAATTTGGTTTGTTTTGAGGTTAATTTAACTTCAGTACCTAGACACACATGTTGGTTAGATTCTGGTGCAACAACTCACATCAGTGTGTTTATGCAGGGTTGCCTGAATTGCCGAAAGTCTAATGATAATGAAATATATATCTACGTGAGCGATGGCAAAATAGTTCAAGTTGAGACAATTGGAGTTTTTAGATTATTGTTAAAAATCAAATTTTTTTTGGATCTCAATGAGACATTTGTTGTACCGTCTTTTAGACGAAATTTAATTTCTATTTCTGTTTTGGACAAATTTGATTATTCTTGTTCATTTGGAAATGGAAAATTTGAATTGTTTCATGATTCAAAATTGGTTGGTTCTGGTTCTTTAATGCACTACGATAATCTATATTTAATTGATGCAATTGCCTCATTTAATGAATCTCAGCATTTGAGTATTAGAGGAGTAAAGACAAAATTAACCAATGAGAATTCAGTCGCATTATGGCACAAGAGATTGGGACATATCTCCAAACGGAGAATAGAAAGACTTGTGTCAAATGAAACTCTCGACCCCTTGAATTTTACAGATTTTGATGATTGTATTAACTGTATAAAGGAGAAACAAACCAATAAAAAGAGATTTGAAACCAATAGGTCCTTAGACGTCTTAGAACTTATACATACAGATATTTGTGGACCATTTCCTACATCTACTTGGAATGGTCAACAATATTTTATAACGTTCATAGACGATTTTTCAAGATATGACTACATATATCTCATTTCAGAAAAGTCACAGTCACTGGACGTGTTCAAAAATTTTAAGACTGAAATTGAGAATCAACTCAACAAAAGAATTAAAAGCGTCAGATCTGACCGTGGCGGTGAGTACTATGGTAGATATGACGGTTCAGGTGAACAACGTCCAGGATCATTTACTAAATATCTAGAGAAATACGGTATTGTCCCACAGTACACTATACCGGGTTCACCCACTATGAATGGTGTAGTTGAAAGACGAAATAGAACACTTAAAGACATGGTAAGGAATATGATATGTCATTCTATCTTACCAGAGTCACTTTGGGGTGAAACACTTAAAACTGCAGTATATATCTTTAATAGAGTTTCAATTAAAGCAACTATCAAAATCTCTTATGAGATTTGGACAGAGAAAAAGTCCAGTTTAAAGCATCTGCATGTTTGGGGGTGTCCAGTTGAGGCAAGGCCTTACAGGTCAAATGAAAAGAAACTGGATTCAAAAATAGTTAGTTGTTATTTTATTTGATACTTTGAAAGATCCAGAGGTTACAAGTTTTATGATTCCACAACTAAATCAATTTTTGACACAGAAAATGCCCGATTCTTTGAGGATGTCGAGTTTGAAGGAGAAAATACAGTAAGAAATATTGTCTTTAAAGAGGAATATATTAATATTCTCACAGGTGTCATTGATCTTGTTCAAGATCCTATTCTTGAACAAGATCATGACATGACAAATCAAGATAATGTCGAAGAACAAACTGTTATAGAAGAACAAACTCTTCCTCTCCAAAAACCAGTACCATTAAGAAGATCCACTAGAGAAAGGAGAAATGGAGTGTCAGATGATTACATTATTTTTCTCCAAGAACATGAGGATGATATTGGATTGATGAAAGATGTTCCAATCAACTTCCGTCAAACCATAAAAAATTCAAATTCTCAAAAGTGGATCAATGCCATGAATGAAGAGATTAAATTCATGAAAGACAATGATGTTTGGGATCTTATCCTATTACTAGAAGGTGCGAAATCCATTGGTTGTAAATGGATATTTAAAATCAAGAGAAATTTGAAAGACAATGTGGAAAGATACAAAACTCATCTTGTTGCTAAGGGATTTATACAAAAAGAAAGTATCGACTATAACGAAACCTTCTCTCCAGTCTCTTTAAAGGATTCTTTTAGAATTATCATGGCATTAGTGGCGCAATTCGATTTTGAGTTACATCAGATGGATGTAAAGACAGCGTTTTTCAATGGTAACATTGATGAGACGATTTATATGGTGCAACCAGAAAATTTTGTATCAGGAGATCCAAAGAATATGGTTTGCAAACTTAAAAAATCCATCTATGGGATCAAACAAGTGTTTCGACAATGGTATTTCAAATTTTATCAAGTGATCATCTCATTTGGTTTTGAGATGAACTTAGTGGATGATTGTATATACCATAAGTTCTGTGGGAACAAATATATTTTTCTGGTATTGTATGTTGATGACATTTTGCTTGCCAGCAACGATATGGGTCTATTGCATGAAATCAAGAAATTTCTATCTAAGAATATTGAGATGAAAAATCTTGATGATACATCTTTTTGTGTTAGACATACAGATATACCGGGATTGCTCTCGGGGTATTTTAGGGTTATCACAAAAGGGCTATATCGAAAAGGTTCTTAAAAGGTATGGCATGCAAAATTATAAATTAGGTGACACCCCTGTGACTAAAGGAGACAAATTTAGTCTTGAACAGTGTCCCAAGAATGCTTTTGAGAAAAAAGAGATGCAAAAGATTCCTTATGTGTCAGCAGTAGAGAGTCTAATGTATAATCAAGTATGTACGCGTTCGGATATTGCGTACATTACTAGAATGTTGGGTAAATATTTAAGTAATTATGGATTAGATCATTGGAAAGCAACCAAACGGGTCTTGCGGTATTTACAGAAACAAAAGATTACATACTCACGTATCGGAAGGCAGATGAGTTAGAGATCATTGGGTATACTGATTCCGATTATGTTGGATGCCAAGATACTATGAAGCCAACGTCAGGCTATATCTACTTGTTGGCTGGAGGTGCCATATCCTGGAAGAGTGCTAAACAGTCTCTCATAACATCTTCTACTATGGCTGCAGAGTTTATAACTTGTTATGAGGCATCCAATCAAGAAATTTAGCTGTAAAATTTTGACACAGGATTACGTGTAGTGGATAGTATTGAAAGACACTCAAATTATTTTGTGATAATAAGTCAGCAATTCTATTTCCAATAATAACAGGAGCTCGATGAAATCTAAACATATAGATATCAAGTTCCTGTTTGTTAAAGAAAGAGTACAGAGTGGACAGTTATCGATAAAGCATATCGGGACAAACTCCATGGTTGCGGATCCGCTTACTAAGGGATTGCCACCCAAAATGTTTCATGAGCATACTGCTCGTATGAGTGTCGTGTTATTAAATGATGTACAGTTTTAGTGGGAGTTTGTTATTTCAAATGCTCTTATAATACTTTTCGATTATTAATGATTTAAGGATATTTTATGCATAATAAAGTTTGAATTTATTTACATTCTGACTTTGGTATGATTTGATCTCATAAAAATTTAAGGTGGACCAGTTAGAAATAGGCATGTTTTGATCATATTACATGAAATTTCCATACTACACATCCACATCATGATTTATGTCATTCAATTGTATCGATATATGTGACCATTGATGGGTCGAGTTACGAAATTGTAACAAAGGCCGCTTTGATCCTATATTGGTATGATTGATGGACCGAATTGGTTACAGATACATTTTAGTTATGACAGTACAGTTAAGCTCATACGGTTAATTGTAAAACATAATTATAAGGTTACACATATAGTCCAAGTGGGAGATTGTTGAATCCTTAATCCAACGTTGGACTTATATGTAAATAATTATGGGTTGTAGACTGTCAAATAAGGTTAAATCCAATTAAAGTGATCAAATATGGTTTGGATTTGATGTATCTAATAGGATGTGGCTCTTTAATGTGTAGAGATTTAAGAGCTCCTATTTCTATGATGGGCTGAAATAGGGTTCCAAAAGGTAACAGGAATGTTACCTATAAATAGGGTTATGGTCCCCAGGTCACACGAATCATTATTTTTTTGTCGTATTTTCTAGTACCACAAAATATAGCTCTTTCCTGATATCCCATCGTCAGGAAAGATACCAGAGAGAAACAAAAAGCCTCTCTCAAGGATCGACGAATACGTGTTGACCTGGAAGGCCACTCCAAATTCTCTAAGGATTCAAGTATCAAGTTTGCCAATATGGATCAAGGTACGCTTCCGCTATTTTACTGTTAATTTATTTCTTAATAATCGCCATATAGATTTTGGGTTTAATAGGTGGTGATTTTCACTAAAGGTTAATATAAATTACCGCTCTAACAACCATACTTCATCAGTATTAAGGAAAGTCTTGGTAACCTCTTACTATAAGTTTATTGCATAAAAAAATTGTAATTTAAGAAGTTATGCACTTAATATGGGTTCATTTGCCGCTATGTGATAATGTGAATTCATCCGTCTCATTGAATACAACCTGTAAACCATCTTTTCTTGGGAAAATGAAAAGGTAAAGATCAGGGACGATTTACAGAGAAGTAACAATTTAATGAATAGCTATGATATTTCGTTTTAGTTGAAATCTAGCGATGTTAATATACTGTAAAAAAATAATTTAACTGAAATTAATTACTATATTTGAATTTTATATTTTGATTAAGTAGAGGAAATTTCTTTAGAAAATTAAACTACAAATAATGAATGAATATTAATCAGAAACAAGTGCCATAGAATTTTGCTTAACCTATATATGCAATTCCTTTCTTTTTTCTCCTTGTTATTTGTAATTATGTTATGAATTTAACAAAGTTCCGATTTTTTTAGTATGTTTTTCCATTTTTAGTATTTGTGTATTTTCATTACTACGGGTTAACTCACATTTTTATCGCTTAAAGAATACCTCATTTCATCATTACCCCCATAACCTTAATTTGGCTCACTTAACCCCCTTTTAGGACAAAGCCCGTGCATTATTTTGACTTTTTATATTAACCCTTGTTTATCCTTTCTTTTATTTTATTTTTCTCTTTCTTGTCTTATTTAATTACTTTCTCTTTCCCACAAAAATCTCTCATCTTAATGATTGAAATTAAAACAAAAAAAGAATTGCCAGAGATCTATCTTCTCCTTAAATTAAATTAAAAAAATATTTCAAATCACTTTCCTAAAAATATAATTCTTTAGCCTTTTCAATTATTTTAATTTGAATGTTTCCCTCTTTCCTTTCTAGTTTTCTCATTTTATTCTCAAAAAATATCATAAGATGAAATTGTTTTTCCTTTTCTTTTATTTCTTTTCCTCTCTTTTATCTTCCTTCTCTTTTATTTCTTTTCTCTTTCATCTTTCCAACTAGAAATTCATTTCAACAAAATTTTTGTTTTGAGTTTGTAAATTGCAATAATTTCTGCGGTGAAGTTTTAACAAGCGATCAAAAACTAATTTTGATTTTTTGTATGATGTCACGTGTCACAAATTTTCAATGATGATATATTAAAATCAGGTCAGGAATTTTCCACCTTTAAGATATTTTCTTGGCGCAATAAAAATGAGAAAACTAAAAAGGAAAGAGGAAAATCCAAAATTAAAGAAAGAATGAAAGGCTAAAAAAATTGTATTTTAGGAAAGCATTGCATGCTAAAGTGGCTGAAAATAGTAGTGATAGAGAGGAGACCTTATTGTTTTCTAGTTCTATAGCTGAAGAGTCTATGAAGAATGATTGGCTTATTGATTCTGGTTGTAGTAATCATATGTGTGGTAAAAAAGAGATGTTTTCTGACCTGGATGAATCTTTTCATGCATCTGTGAGATTTGGAAACAATGAAAAAGTGCCTGTTCTTGGAAAAGGAAAAATCAGAATTATCTTGCAAGATGGGTCTTCGTATTTTATTTCTGATGTTTTCTATGTGCCAAGTTTATATCACAATTTGTTGAGCTTGGGACAATTGTCTGAGAATGGTTATGATCTGCATTTTAAATATGGTGATGGCACCATAAGTGATGAAAAATTGGGATTAATTGCCAAGGTAAAAATGAACCGTAGTCGTTTGTGGCCTCTTTCTCTTAACTGTGGTGATTTACCTTGCTTTAATTCCATGACTTGTGATGATTCTTGGTTATGGCATATGCGTTTTGGTCATTTGAATTTTGGGAGTTTGAAATTTCTTGCAAGAAAGAAATTAGTTATTGGGTTGCCTTCTGTTGAGTTTCCTAATAAGAAGTGTGAGTCTTGTATTTTGGGAAAGAAGCACAGAGATCCTTTTCCAAAAAGCAAGGCTTGGAGGGCTAATCGACTGCTGGAACTGATTCATTCAGATTTATGCTCAGTTGAAGTTCCTTCCAATGGTGGTAGTAAGTATTTTATTACCTTCATTGATGATTTCAGTAGGAAGACATGGGTGTATTTTTTAAGAAATAAATCCGATGCATGTGATGTGTTTAAAAAGTTCAAATATTATGTAGAGAAGCAGAGTGGCTACTTTATTAAAACTTTGAGAACTGACAGAGGCACTGAGTATCTTGTTTGTGATGACTATTTGGTGGAAAATGGTATAAAACATCAATTGACAGCTAGATATACACCTCAGCAAAATGGTGTGGCAGAAAGGAAGAATAGGACTGTGATGGATATGGTGAGGTCTATGATGCACTCCAAAGGTATTCCTAAATCCTTCTGGGCAGAAGCAGTATTCTGTGCTATTCATGTTTTGAACAGGTGTCCTACTAGATGCAATTTTGGGAAGACCCCACAAGAGGTTTGGACTGGCATGAAACCGGATATTTCTCATTTCAAGATATTTGGATGTCTTGCATATGCGCATGTTCCAGATCATTTGAGGAAGAAATTGGATGACAAAGCAGAGAAGTGTATTTTTATTGGCTATAGTCATGAGACTAAAGGATATAAATTATTCAATCCAAAGACAGGAAAGGTGATTGTTAGCAGAGATGTGACTTTTGATGAACATGGAGCTTGGGATTGGTTCAAACAAGATCCCGAGACATCACCAAAGCACCCATCTATTTCTCCCATTATGGGACCAAGTGCTAATAAGTAAGTAGTGGAGCAAGTTGTGCAGCCTCATGGTGATCCTTCACCTTCCGCTATTCAGGCTGAGACATCCAGTCGACCACAGAGAGAACGCCGCATGCCAGCCCGATTTGATGATTATGCTGTTGGTAAAGATAACGATTTAACTGATGAAGAGATTGTGAATTTTGCTCTTTTTGCAGATTGTGAGCCTGTCTCATTTGAAGAAGCTGCCAAAGATGATCGTTGGGTTCGTGCAATAGATGAAGAAATTCATGCTATTGAGAAAAATGATACATG
This sequence comes from Coffea eugenioides, assembly GCF_003713205.1. NCBI lineage: Eukaryota > Viridiplantae > Streptophyta > Magnoliopsida > Gentianales > Rubiaceae > Coffea > Coffea eugenioides. The sequence goes on from NC_040036.1 coordinate 70,005,530, forward strand.
GGAGTTGACCACTATTCCACCTGAAAAGAAGCCAATTGGAGTGAAATGGGTATATAAGACCAAGTATAAGCCAACAGAAGAGGTGGATCGCTTTAAAGCGAGATTGATTGTCAAAGGCTATAAATAGAAGGCAGGTATTGATTATTTTGAAATTTTTGCACCAGTTGCCAGACTTGATACGATTCGTATGATTGTATCACTTGCTGCAAATAATTGCTGGAAAATTCATCAAATGGATGTGAAATCTGCATTTTTAAATGGTTTTCTTGAAGAAGAGGTATATGTTGAGCAGCCTGCAGGTTATATTAGAAAGGGTCAAGAAGACAAAGTATATAGATTGAAAAAGGCATTATATGGTTTGAAACAAGCTCCTAGAGCTTGGTACACTCGCATTGATACCTATTTTGTTGAGCATGGTTTTCTGAGATGTCCATATGAGCATACTTTGTACATCAAATTCAACCCTGAAGGAGATGTCCTTATTGTATGCTTGTATGTGGATGACTTGATATTTACAAGCAACAATTCCAAACTAATTTCTGAATTCAGGGAGGCCATGATTAGTCAATTTGAGATGACAGATTTGGGATTGATGTCTTATGTTCTTGGTATTGAGGTTCATCAGTTGGATGATGGAATTTTTATTTCACAAAGGAAGTATGCAAATGATATTCTAAAGAAGTTTAAGATGGATGTGGCTAAACCAATGATGACGCCGATTGAAGAAAAATTGAAATTAACCAAAGATGGTACTGGTGATTTTGTTGATGCTACTTATTTTAGGAGGTTGGTGGGGAGTCTCAGGTATTTAACTTCTACGAGGCCTGACATCACCTATGGAGTTGGTTTGATTAGTAGATTCATGGAATCTCCACGCCAGTCTCACTTGCAGGCTGCTAAGAGAATTTTGAGATACGTTCAAGGTACGCAATCTAACGGTATATTTTATTCATCTTCACATGATAACAACCTTGTTGGATACACTGATAGTGATTGGGCTGGTGACACAATACAAAGGAGAAGCACTTCTGGTTATGCATTTTACTTGGGATCTGGTGTATTTTCTTGGTCCTCAAAGAAACAACAGGTGGTTGCATTGTCCACAGCAGAAGCG